>NC_059217.1:46855477-46882977 GCF_020615455.1 Coregonus clupeaformis
TCTCTCTCCTGTCTGTCCTCTCTCTCCTCCTGTCTGTCCTCTCTCCACCTTCCTGTCTCCTCCTGTCTGTCCTCTCTCTCTCTCCTCCTGTCTGTCCTCTCTCTCCTCCTGTCTGTCCTCTCTCCACCTTCCTGTCTCCTCCTGTCTGTCCTCTCTCTCTCTCCTCCTGTCTGTTCTCTCTCTCTCCTCCTGTCTGTCCTCTCTCTCTCTCTTCCTGTCTGTCCTCTCTCTCTCTCCTCCTGCCTGTCCTCTCTCTCCATGCCTGCTCATCTTCTGACTCTTCCTCAGGACACTGTTTCCATGATGCCCATGGTGACCCCCTCCCCGGCCTCCTCACCTCTCTCCCTCCCTCTCTCTCATCCCTTTCTCTCCTCGTCCACCTGGACCTCTCCTTCAACCACCTTACCTCCTTCCCCCCCTGCCTCCTCACCCTCCCCCTCCTCTCCACCCTCCTCCTGGGTCACAACCACCTCACTGATCTCCCCCCCTCCTTCGGTCCTCTCCCTGCCCTCCGCTACCTCTCTTTCCTGGGGAACCGTCTGGCCTCTCTCCCCCCCAGCCTGGGCCAGTTGAGGACCCTCCAGACTCTGGATGTCTCCTATAACCTCCTGGAGACATTACCTGAGGAGATAGGTGCACTAGAGGAGCTGGTTAAACTGGAGCTGTCACACAACAGGCTAAAGAGGCTCCCTGAGACCATGGGTAAGGGGTGGAGGGTGAGTCTAGGGGCAAGATGGATTACATTAAGTTAGAGGACTGGAGAGTTCTTGAAAGAAGAAAACCCAGAATGATTTACATGACACAGTATTAACCATTGACATATTTATTGCATATAACTATGTTGTAAGCCTAAATATTACCGTGATACTATGGCAGTGTCGTTGGTGTCTGTAGGAAATTAATTAGACAATAAAAAAAGAAAAGCAAGCGTTGAAGGTTAGGAACATTCCCTCCATCTTCGTCTGTCTGTCTACATCACTCTCCTCTCCTCTCCTCTCCTCTCCTCTCCTCTCTCTCCTCTCCCTCTCCTCTCTCCTCTCCTCTCCTCTCTCTCCTCTCCTCTCCTCTTCCCTCTCCCTCTCCTCTCCTCTCCTCTCCTCTCCTCTCCTCCTCTCCTCTCCTCTCCTCTCCTCTCGTTCCCCTCTCCTCTCCTCTCGTTCCCCTCTCCTCTTTCCTCTCTCTTCTCCTCTCCTCGCCTCTCCTCTACCTCTCCTCTCCTCTCCTCTCCTCTCCTCTCCTCTCCTCTCCTCTCCTCTCTCCTCTCCTCTCTCTCCCTCTCCTCTCCTCTCCTCTCGTTCCCCACTCCCTTTGCTCTCGTTCTCCTCTCCTCTCTCCTCTCCTCTCCTCTCCCTCTCCTCTCCTCTCCTCTCTCTCCTCTCCTCTCCTCCTCCTCTCCTCTCCTCTCCTCTCTCTCCTCTTTCCCCTCTCCTCTCCTCTCCCTCTCTCTCCCTCTCCTCTCCTCTCGTTCCCTCTCCTCTTTCCCTCTCTCTTCTCCTCTCCTCTGCCTCGCCTACCTCTCCTCTACCTCTCCTCTCCTCTCTCCTCTCCTCTCCTCTCCTCTCCTCTCCCTCTCCTCTCCTCTCCTCTCTCTCTCCTCTCCTCTTTCCCTCTCCTCTCGTTTTCCCACTCCTTTCCTCTCATTCTCCTCTCCTCTCCTCTCCCTCTCTCCTCTCCCTCTCCTCTCCCTCTCCTCTCCTTCTCCTTCTCTCCTCCTCTCTCCCTCTCTCTCCTCTCGTTCCCCTCTCCTCTCCTCTCTCTTCTCCTCTCCTCGCCTCTCCTCTACCTCTCCTCTCTCTCTCCTCTCCTCTCCCTCTCCCCTCTCCTCTCCTCTCCTCTCCCTCTCCTCCTCTCCCTCCTCTCCTCTCCCTCCTCTCCTCTCCTCCTCTCCCTCTCCTCTCCTCTCCTCTCCTCCTCTCCTCTCCTCTCTCTCCTCTCTCCCTTCTCCTCTCCTCTCCTCTCCTCTCCTCTCTCCTCTCCTCTCCCTCTCCTCTCCTCTCCTCTCTCCTCTCCTCTCCCTCTCCTCTCCTCTCTCCTCTCCTCTCCTCTCTCCTCTCTCCCTCCTCTCCTCTCCTCTCCTCCCTCTCTCCTGTTCCCCTCTCCTCTCCTCTCGTTCCCTCTCTCCCCTCTCTCCCTCTCTCCTCTCCCCTCCTCCCTCTCCTCTCCTCTCCTCTCCTCTCCTCTCCCTCTCCTCCCTCCTCTCCTCTCCCTCTCCTCTCCTCTCCTCTCCTCTCCTCTCCTCTCCTCTCCTCTCTCAGGCTGTCTCCTGTCTCTCAGGGACCTGGTGATCCACAGTAATGACCTGCGTGTTCTCCCCATCTGTCTGGACAAACTGGATAAGCTAAAGGTAGACGTGAGGAACAACCCCCTGGGAAGACCCCCGACCCCTCCACCACTACCACCCACACCTGGTGAGTACCACCCTAATCCTACCCCCTCCACCACTACCACCCACACCTGGTGAGTACCACCCTAATCCTACCCCCTCCACCACTACCACCCACACCTGGTGAATTGAGGCCTAAGTGACGGGTCTGTGACATTGACTATTTGCAGTATTATCATAGTTTTCTAAATCATTCCTTAGTTAATCATCCTTTGTCCCCCTCAGACCAGGTGGAAACACGCATTCCAGAGCTGCACCTTGGACTGAATCAACACAGGTACAACACACTGCTATTCTCCTCCTGCAGTTGTAAACATTCTACTTTGACTTGATGGATCTTTGATCGATACCTATTTGCACAGAAGCTGATCTCTGATATCAACACAGTTGTTTCCTTGTATAGTTGTCAGTTAAAGCTAAGTGTATGTGTTGTACCTCCCCCCTCAGGTTCTGTGTGTCATCTGCTGGTTGTCATGTGTTCCTCCCAGGGGGGGCAGAGCTACTGTTTCCCTCGGGTTGCCTAGCGACAACCACCAGACTGCAGTGGGCGGAGCGTATGCCAGATAAGAAATGGGTGTGGCTAGAGGAGCATGACTTCCTGCTGAGTCGACCACTGGAACTCCTCCCACACAGGATCACCTTTTTAAAGGTAGCCTAGAAGCGGTAGTCATATAATTAATTTGTTTAATTTATGGTGTTATAGATATCAATGAAAAGAACAGTAGGTTTGCACACAAAGTAGACAGACTCCAATATCATATTTTCAGGAGTTTTAAATGTATTTTTTCTTGCAGTGTAGATTTGTTGCACATGTGGGACAAAGCCTTTTTCAGTGTGTATCTACGATCTTCTCATTGGGCTCTCATCTACTCTGCTACTCATCTTCTTTCTGAACATATTCCTTCCTTCTCTCCTCTCTTCTCTCTCTGTCTCCTCTCCTCTCCTCTCCTCTCCTCTCCTCTCCTCTCCTCTCCTCTCCTCTCCTCTCCTCTCCTCTCCTCTCCTCTCCTCTCCTCTCCTCTCCTCTCCTCTCCTCTCCTCTCCTCTCCTCTAGCCTGTGGAGGTGTGTGTGCCGTACCACCGGTCCAGGAGAGGGGAGGTGGTTGTGAGGAGGTTTGATGGACAGCAGTGGAGTACACTATCCACTGAGACCAGGAGGGGCAGTATAGGACACAGCATCCACCCTGGGGGACGACCCGCCAGGGTACAGAACAGAACACTGCATTATAATACGGCCATGCTAGAAAATAGGATCAACTTCCGGCCCAATCTCGAACCCATCCCTAGACCCTATGTCCTATTCACTTCTGAAGATCTGAGATTTGGAGAGATAGATCTGTATTTGATTGTTAGCAATATGGTTCCACCTTGCTGTCTGATGTGCTGGGTTGATGCTTTGCTATATTGCTTATACCAAACAAACCCTGTCCGACCTCCAGAAGCGCATCAGGCGTAAGATTGAGGTTTTGATTTGTGCAACAGACAAATATCGCCCATGTCTCTCTGTCTGTCTGTATAATAATTAGCTCTTAATTGACTTGCCTAAGTCAAAGAAATGTTAAATAAAAAAAATAACAAGTCTGTCCCCATAGCTGGCCTGCGTATCAGTGATCCAGTTCTCCTGGTTTGTGGCAGTGGGTCGTCCAGTCAGGGACAGTTGCTCTGTGACACCAGAGGGGGCGCTGTTGGTGTCACGTACGGACGCAGGCATCAAACTCACCTTCCCCCCTGCCTCCACTGTCCAGACCCGGACCATCACTCTACAGGTAGAGGCCGGTATTCAGAGGACCAGACAGTGGTTCCCCCAGAGAGCATTGTTTGTTAGAACGTGCTAAAACAACACTAACTAGTAGCCTCTGTGTTTTGGACACGTTTACAATGCTAATCTTTTCAGCAGTGGGGTATGTAGTTCCAATCCCTGCTCACTCTGCTGTGTCTGCAGGTGTTACAGGTGTCTGTCTCTGAGGTCCAGGCGTTGTGTGGAGACCCTCAGACAAGAGTCAGTCCCCTCCTCTGTCTCTCTCAGGACCCCAGCATGCAATTCCTCCAGCCAATCAAGGTGCAGGTCCCTCTGCCAACTGGACTCACAGGTAGGCTACTGGGTCCTGTTTGAAAACGGTTCAACGCTTTTATTCCTTCCTCTCCACCTTGGATCAGTCAGTGATCTGACATGAGTGGAGAGGTGAGAGCAAAACATTTACTTCACACGGCTTTTACCCATCTAGCCGTGCCAGATGAGTGATTACTCCAAGGAAGGAAGGATCCATTTTCTAAGTATTGGAACAGGGCCCTGTATTCACTAGCCGTGCCAGATGAGTGATTACTCCAAGGAAGGAAGGATCCATTTTCTAAGTATTGGAACAGGGCTCTGTATTCACTTCCTTCAGTATTTGAACCATATTTATAACAGGTTATAATGCTACTTTTAATGAGCTGAGCATGTTCTCTCCCTTTACCTGCTGGTTGTTAAACAGTAGACCTGTCCTGTCTCCATGGCGACCACAGCGCTACCTTTATTCATTTAACCATGTTGTTGTTGTTCCAGGACATACAGTAGACTTGTCCTGTCTCCATGGCGACCACAGCGCTACCTTTATTCATTTAACCATGTTGTTGTTGTTCCAGGTCATACAGTAGACCTGTCCTGTCTCCATGGCGACCACAGCGCTACCTTTATTCATTTAACCATGTTGTTGTTGTTCCAGGACATACAGTAGACCTGTCCTGTCTCCATGGCGACCACAGCGCTACCTTTATTCATTTTAACCATGTTGTTGTTGTTCCAGGTCATACAGTAGACTTGTCCTGTCTCCACCTGCTCCATGGAGACCCCAGCGCCCACACCTGGACAGACATCACCTCACAGGTGTCTCTCTATGTCACACACCTCTACGCTATCTTCTACATCACTCACTTCTCCTGGTGAGTTCCTATTATTCCAGACCACATGAACACACAGCTTTACAGTAGGAATGCCTAGTTATTCCAGACCAAATGAACACACAGCTTTACAGTAGGAATGTCTAGTTATTCCAGACCACATGAACACACAGCTTTACAGTAGGAATGCCTAGTTATTCCAGACCACATGAACACACAGCTTTACAGTAGGAATGTCTAGTTATTCCAGACCACATGAACACACAGCTTTACAGTAGGAATGCCTAGTTATTCCAGACCACATGAACACACAGCTTTACAGTAGGAATGGCTAGTTATTCCAGACCAAATGAACACACAGCTTTACAGTAGGAATGGCTAGTTATTCCAGACCACATGAACACACAGCTTTACAGTAGGAATGTCTAGTTATTCCAGACCACATGAACACACAGCTTTACAGTAGGAATGCCTAGTTATTCCAGACCACATGAACACACAGCTTTACAGTAGGAATGGCTAGTTATTCCAGACCAAATGAACACACAGCTTTACAGTAGGAATGGCTAGTTATTCCAGACCACATGAACACACAGCTTTACAGTAGGAATGCCTAGTTATTCCAGACCACATGAACACACAGCTTTACAGTAGGAATGCCTAGTTATTCCAGACCACATGAACACACAGCTTTACAGTAGGAATGCCTAGTTATTCCAGACCACATGAACACACAGCTTTACAGTAGGAATGCCTAGTTATTCCAGACCACATGAACACACAGCTTTACAGTAGGAATGCCTAGTTATTCCAGACCACATGAACACACAGCTTTACGGTAGGAATGCCTAGTTATTCCAGACCACATGAACACACAGCTTTACAGTAGGAATGGCTAGTTATTCCAGACCACATGAACACACAGCTTTACAGTAGGAATTCCTAGTTATTCCAGACCACATGAACACACAGCTTTACAGTAGGAATGCCTAGTTATTCCAGACCACATGAACACACAGCTTTACAGTAGGAATGGCTATAGCCAGACCACATGAACACACAGCTTTACAGTAGGAATGCCTAGTTATTCCAGACCACATGAACACACAGCTTTACAGTAGGAATGGCTAGTTATTCCAGACCACATGAACACACAGCTTTACAGTAGGAATGCCTAGTTATTCCAGACCACATGAACACACAGCTTTACAGTAGGAATGCCTAGTTATTCCAGACCACATGAACACACAGCTTTACAGTAGGAATGGCTAGTTATTCCAGACCACATGAACACACAGCTTTACAGTAGGAATGGCTAGTTATTCCAGACCACATGAACACACAGCTTTACAGTAGGAATGCCTAGTTATTCCAGACCACATGAACAAGACCACATGAACACACAGCTTTACAGTAGGAATGCCTAGTTATTCCAGACCACATGAACACACAGCTTTACAGTAGGAATGCCTAGTTATTCCAGACCACATGAACACACAGCTTTACAGTAGGAATGCCTAGTTATTCCAGACCACATGAACACACAGCTTTACAGTAGGAATGCCTAGTTATTCCAGACTAAATGAACACACAGCTTTACAGTAGGAATGGCTAGTTATTCCAGACCACATGAACACACAGCTTTACAGTAGGAATGGCTAGTTATTCCAGACCACATGAACACACAGCTTTACAGTAGGAATGCCTAGTTATTCCAGACCACATGAACACACAGCTTTACAGTAGGAATGCCTAGTTATTCCAGACCACATGAACACACAGCTTTACAGTAGGAATGGCTAGTTATTCCAGACCACATGAACACACAGCTTTACAGTAGGAATGCCTAGTTATTCCAGACCACATGAACACACAGCTTTACAGTTGGAATGTCTAGTTATTCCAGACCAAATGAACACACAGCTTTACAGTAGGAATGTCTAGCGGTGTAGACGGCGCTTTAACTCACATGAGACGAGGTGAAGCCCAAAAATCTTCTTGAACAATCACATGAACAATCTTCTTCTAAGAGTACGGTCTTCTGTCATCGATCCCGAGGCTGAATATTGTTACGTTTAATATTGTTCCTCTACCCTAGCTGGACTGGCTGTGGCACACCACACGGCAGTGTGCGAGCGGTGCAGTCTGTACGGTGTACCAAACATTGAAGCGGTTTCTTTTGGCTACGTGTGTTAAATAGTTTGTGTGTATATTTATGTCATTATTATAGGTACTGGCTTTGGTACACTACACAGCGCTGTGTTAGTGGTGTGGTCCGTAGGGTCTACCAGAGACTGAAGCAATTTCAGGTCCAGTTTCTGGTGCTACAGAGGAGAACGGACCCCAAACAGGTTCTGCTACAGTGCCTGCCTGCTGACAAGGTGGGTCTGATCAATCAAGCCATCCATTCATCCATCCATTTATTGATCTTGAGTCTGAAATTGATGATCTGTGTGGTAAGAGTTAGTGTTGGAGAGGAGAACCAACCCCAAACAGGTTCTGCTACAGTGCCGGCCATAACAACAAGGTGGGTCTGTATATAAGATAAGCGACCAAGGACAGTCGGTGTTACAGCATCACTTACTGAGATAAGAGACCAAGGACAGTCAGTGTTACAGCAGCATCACTTACTGAGATAAGAGACCAAGGACAGTCAGTGTTACAGCAGCATCACTTACTGAGATAAGAGACCAAGGACAGTCAGTGTTACAGCAGCATCACTTACTGAGATAAGAGACCAAGGACAGTCGGTGTTACAGCATCACTTACTGAGATAAGAGACCAAGGACAGTCAGTGTTACAGCATCACTTACTGAGATAAGAAACCAAGGACAGTCAGTGTTACAGCAGCATCACTTACTGAGATAAGAGACCAAGGACAGTCGGTGTTACAGCAGCATCACTTACTGAGATAAGAGACCAAGGACAGTCGGTGTTACAGCATCACTTACTGAGATAAGAGACCAAGGACAGTCGGTGTTACAGCATCACTTACTGAGATAAGGGACCAAGGACAGTCAGTGTTACAGCAGCATCACTTACTGAGATAAGAGACCAAGGACAGTCGGTGTTACAGCATCACTTACTGAGATAAGAGACCAAGGACAGTCGGTGTTACAGCATCACTTACTGAGATAAGAGACCAAGGACAGTCGGTGTTACAGCATCACTTACTGAGATAAGAGACCAAGGACAGTCGGTGTTACAGCAGCATCACTTACTGAGATAAGAGACCAAGGACAGTCGGTGTTACAGCATCACTTACTGAGATAAGAGACCAAGGACAGTCGGTGTTACAGCATCACTTACTGAGATAAGAGACCAAGGACAGTCGGTGTTACAGCATCACTTACTGAGATAAGAGACCAAGGACAGTCAGTGTTATAGCAGCATCACTTACTGAGATAAGAGACCAAGGACAGTCGGTGTTACAGCAGCATCACTTACTGAGATAAGAGACCAAGGACAGTCGGTGTTACAGCAGCATCACTTACTGAGATAAGAGACCAAGGACAGTCAGTGTTACAGCAGCATCACTTACTGAGATAAGAGACCAAGGACAGTCAGTGTTACAGCATCACTTACTGAGATAAGAGACCAAGGACAGTCGGTGTTACAGCATCACTTACTGAGATAAGAGACCAAGGACAGTCGGTGTTACAGCATCACTTACTGAGATAAGAGACCAAGGACAGTCGGTGTTACAGCATCACTTACTGAGATAAGAGACCAAGGACAGTCAGTGTTACAGCATCACTTACTGAGATAAGAGACCAAGGACAGTCAGTGTTACAGCAGCATCACTTACTGAGATAAGAGACCAAGGACAGTCAGTGTTACAGCAGCATCACTTACTGAGATAAGAGACCAAGGACAGTCGGTGTTACAGCAGCATCACTTACTGAGATAAGAGACCAAGGACAGTCGGTGTTACAGCAGCATCACTTACTGAGATAAGAGACCAAGGACAGTCGGTGTTACAGCATCACTTACTGAGATAAGAGACCAAGGACAGTCGGTGTTACAGCATCACTTACTGAGATAAGAGACCAAGGACAGTCAGTGTTACAGCATCACTTACTGAGATAAGAGACCAAGGACAGTCAGTGTTACAGCAGCATCACTTACTGAGATAAGAGACCAAGGACAGTCGGTGTTACAGCATCACTTACTGAGATAAGAGACCAAGGACAGTCGGTGTTACAGCATCACTTACTGAGATAAGAGACCAAGGACAATCAGTGTTATAGCAGCATCACTTACTGAGATAAGAGACCAAGGACAGTCGGTGTTACAGCAGCATCACTTACTGAGATAAGAGACCAAGGACAGTCGGTGTTACAGCAGCATCACTTACTGAGATAAGAGACCAAGGACAGTCAGTGTTACAGCAGCATCACTTACTGAGATAAGAGACCAAGGACAGTCAGTGTTACAGCATCACTTACTGAGATAAGAGACCAAGGACAGTCAGTGTTACAGCAGCATCACTTACTGAGATAAGAGACCAAGGACAGTCGGTGTTACAGCAGCATCACTTACTGAGATAAGAGACCAAGGACAGTCAGTGTTACAGCATCACTTACTGAGATAAGAGACCAAGGACAGTCAGTGTTACAGCAGCATCACTTACTGAGATAAGAGACCAAGGACAGTCAGTGTTACAGCATCACTTACTGAGATAAGAGACCAAGGACAGTCAGTGTTACAGCAGCATCACTTACTGAGATAAGAGACCAAGGACAGTCAGTGTTACAGCAGCATCACTTACTGAGATAAGAGACCAAGGACAGTCAGTGTTACAGCAGCATCACTTACTGAGATAAGAGACCAAGGACAGTCAGTTGCTGTAACAAATGCATAGTGCATCAGACTTTCTACTGCAAGTTTTAGAAGTGCAGGAATGTTAGAAGATCCACTGTGTGTTGATGACATGTGTACAGTAAATGTCTGATGTACCATATGACAACGTGTACAGGTGGACAACAGAGTACAGTCTCTATCAGAGCAGTACGACGGCCCACAGCCCTCAGACCTGTGTGACCTGCTGGAGGGAGAGCAGTTCTTCGCTGGCTTCGAGAGGGGCCTAGACGTCAGCGCAGGTACATTGGAAATTATAAATGTTAGATACAATTTGAACTACGTCTTCTTGGTGAAATACTACAACATCCTCTGTCTCCCAGACAGACCAGACTGTGCAGAAGGGAGACTGTCTTTTGTGTTCTACTCTCGGTTGAGGAATCTCAAAGAGGTGTACGTCTGTCCTGCACAGAACCAGGAGGGGCCCGTCAGGGGACAGGTGAGAGACTAGTGACCGCTGACAAAAGGGGGTGTGGTAGATACAGACATTTTATGAATAATGTATCATAAATGGTTATAAGTGCTTTTATAGGTAAGGGATAAACGCCAACGTTCAGTACATTACCTTGGACATAATGGACAACGCAGTTAGTTACATTATTAGTTCCTAAGATATTGTGCAGAACAGAGGCGTTTATCCCGCTTATACCACAGTTGACAGAGAAAACAATACTAAAGCAGACATTTACCGCTAGAAATAACACGTTTTCGTTGATATTTTCATTTTGATAAGTACATTCGTACTTTTTCATCCTCCCACCAAACCTGGTTGTTAGTTACAGTGGGGAAAAAAAGTATTTAGTCAGCCACCAATTGTGCAAGTTCTCCCACTTAAAAAGATGAGAGAGGCCTGTAATTTTCATCATAGGTACACGTCAACTATGACAGACAAAATGAGGAAAAAAAATCCAGAAAATCACATTGTAGGATTTTTTATGAATTTATTTGCAAATTATGGTGGAAAATAAGTATTTGGTCAATAACAAAAGTTTCTCAATACTTTGTTATATACCCTTTGTTGGCAATGACACAGGTCAAACGTTTTCTGTAAGTCTTCACAAGGTTTTCACACACTGTTGCTGGTATTTTGGCCCATTCCTCCATGCAGATCTCCTCTAGAGCAGTGATGTTTTGGGGCTGTCGCTGGGCAACACAGACTTTCAACTCCCTCCAAAGATTTTCTATGGGGTTGAGATCTGGAGACTGGCTAGGCCACTCCAGGACCTTGAAATGCTTCTTACGAAGCCACTCCTTCGTTGCCCGGGCGGTGTGTTTGGGATCATTGTCATGCTGAAAGACCCAGCCACGTTTCATCTTCAATGCCCTTGCTGATGGAAGGAGGTTTTCACTCAAAATCTCATGATACATGGCCCCATTCATTTTTTCCTTTACACGGATCAGTCGTCCTGGTCCCTTTGCAGAAAAACAGCCCCAAAGCATGATGTTTCCACCCCCATGGTTCACAGTAGGTATGGTGTTCTTTGGATGCAACTCAGCATTCTTTGCCCTCCAAACACGACGAGTTGAGTTTTTACCAAAAAGTTATATTTTGGTTTCATCTGACCATATGACATTCTCCCAATCCTCTTCTGGATCATCCAAATGCACTCTAGCAAACTTCAGACGGGCCTGGACATGTACTGGCTTAAGCAGGGGGACACGTCTGGCACTGCAGGATTTGAGTCCCTGGCGGCGTAGTGTGTTACTGATGGTAGGCTTTGTTACTTTGGTCCCAGCTCTCTGCAGGTCATTCACTAGGTCCCCCCGTGTGGTTCTGGGATTTTTGCTCACCGTTCTTGTGATCATTTTGACCCCACGGGGTGAGATCTTGCGTGGAGCCCCAGATCGAGGGAGATTATCAGTGGTCTTGTATGTCTTCCATTTCCTAATAATTGCTCCCACATTTGATTTATTCAAACCAAGCTGCTTACCTATTGCAGATTCAGTCTTCCCAGCCTGATGCAGGTCTACAATTTTGTTTCTGGTGTCCTTTGACAGCTCTTTGGTCTTGGCCATAGTGGAGTTTGGAGTGTGACTGTTTGAGGTTGTGCACAGGTGTATTTTATACTGATAACAAGTTCAAACAGGTGCCATTAATACAGGTAACGAGTGGAGGACAGAGGAGCCTCTTAAAGTAGAAGTTACAGGTCTGTGAGAGCCAGAAATCTTGCTTGTTTGTAGGTGACCAAATACTTATTTTCCACCATAATTTGCAAATAAATTCATTAAAAATCCTACAATGTGATTTTCTGGAGAAAAAAAATCTCAATTTGTCTGTCATAGTTGACGTGTACCTATGATGAAAATTACAGGCCTCTCTCATCTTTTTAAGTGGGAGAACTTGCACAATTGGTGGCTGACTAAATACTTTTTTTCCCCACTGTATATTAGTTAGGGTGCTGTTAGGGTTAACCCCATTTAGTCCACTGGTCGATTGGCTGTTGGTCGACCAAGATTTTTTTATTCAAGCAGTGGCAAATATATATACACTACCGTTCAAAAGTTTGGGATCACTTAGAAATGTCCTTGTTTTTGAAAGAAAAGCATTTTTTTTTAACATCAAATTTATTAGAAATACAGTGTAGACATTGTTAATGTTGTAAATGGCCATTGTAGCTGGAAACGGCTGATTTTTAATGGAATATCTACATAGGCGTACAGAGGCCCATTATCAGCAACCATCAGTCCTGTGTTCCAGTGGCACGTTGTATTTGCTAATCCAAGTTTATCATTTTAAAAAGGCTAATTGATCATTAGAAAACCCTTTTACATTTATGTTAGCACAGCTGAAAACTGTTGTGCTGATTAAAGAAGCATTAAAACTGGCCTTCTTGAGACTAGTTGAGTATCTGGAGCATCAGCAATTGTGGGTTCGATTACAGGCTCAAAATGGCCAGAATCAAATAACTTTCTTATGAAACTCGTCAGCCTATTCTTGTTCTGAGAAATGAAGGCTATTCAATGAGAGAAATTGCCAAGAAACTGAAGATCTCGTACAACGCTGTGTACTACTCCCTTCACAGAACAGCACAAACTGGCTCTAACCAGAATAGAAAGAGGAGTAGGAGGCCCCGGTGCACAACTGAGCAAGAGGACAAATACATTAGAGTGTCTAGTTTGAGAAACAGGCGCCTCACAGGTCCTCAACTGGCAGCTTCATTAAATAGTACCCGCAAAACACCAGTCTCAACGTCAACAGTAAAGAGGCGACTCCGGAATGCTGACCTTCTAGGCAGAGTTGCAAAGAAAAAGCCATATCTCAGACTGGCCATCTTAATCTTTTCTTTTTATTGGCCAGTCTGAGATATGGCAATGCTGTTCTGTGATTCACGCCTGTCTGAATGGACTAATCCATTGCGGAGGCCGCGGGGATGGCTCACCAGTAATTTACCGTTAATTACCATAATTGTTTGGTTATTGTAATTTCTGTTAATGCATTCAATATATTATTATTACAGTCTTGTCGTTGTCGGAGTGGACACGTTGTTTGCAGAGCGCACAACCTAGGCTACACTTCTGAGGAAAAAGTTTTGGTTTATTTCATACCATTTACAAGTTGTCAATTTATTCATTGTCTTTTGTTTGGAGCGCTCCTGTCAATCACACACCTGATTTACGCATAGACTAGGCCTAGGATACCTGACCTGAGTGCAAATGTAGGCTTATAAATGTGCCCATTTGGGGATCTAATACTGTCTCTGATTGTCTTAACTCACCATCACTGTGGAGCTTCTCAAAGTCATTTTTTCTTCGCCTCAAAAAAGCAAGTAAACAAAGTCTTTTTTTTAACATCCATTGAGAATGACAATAGTTCCTCACCATAGCCTATTTGAAAAATCTTTCCAGCTCTCTCCCTTTCGATAACCACTCAGCATGAAAGGGGAAAAAATGTAATGCTCTAATCCGTTGGAAATGTCATAGAAAAGGCTGATTCAGTGGCGACCTGTCATTCAGGGCAGGTAGGGCAGAGCCTGTTTAGCGAAACAAAAATGTTGTTGGGGCATTAATACGTGTCACATATCAGTTTGCAAACAATGTAAAAAATAAATAAAACATCTTTGAGTTAATAAAGCTGCATACAAACATGGTCTCTTTTTTGCTTTCTTGAGTAAAGCAGCTCCAAAATGGAGGTGTTTCAGCCTATCAGTGTTTTCTGTGGTGGTGGTGGTGGGGCAGCCTGGGGAAAATACGGAGTGTAGGGGGTTGGTAATGTTGTCTAGTTGCGTCGTGATTGGCTCAGTGTTCTGTCACTCATGAGGACACTACGTCACCGCAAAATCCACGGGGAGAGCTCGAAAATTCAAGCCCCTTGCGTGCTGCCATAGATTTACATTAGAAGTGCGCATCCAAGAAGGATCAAGGTCATTGGCCACAGATAAAATGACGTCACATCACGTTATATCTACCGTAGCTTTGATTGGACTGATCATGTCAACATCATCCTTTCAAAATCTTAGCTAGACAAGCAGTCATCATCATGAATCAAGTCGACAATCTACTGGCAAATCCTTTTCAATCCTTGTCATATGAAGATAAATCATAGATAAAACGTATCGGTGCTCATCGGCCATTGGACATAAACATGACACAACAAGTCGGAAATCGCTAATTGAACAATGAGTGGTTTGGAAGGAATTCTGTCGCTGTACATTTCAAAAGTGATGAAAAAATAGTTAGTAACAAATAGTTTCTGTAACTTTGTAGAAAGTACGGTCTGCGTGGTGCAGTGGTTTAGAAAGGCATAAAGGCACCTTTTGTTGAAGCTACTTCAGATCTGTCCCGTATATTGAAATGTAATGCACATTCTAGAATGCCCTTTTAGCCAATCAGAAACGAGTATTCAACAACGCTGTGGTATAAATGATTATAAATGTTTCGAAATGGTTGAAATTTAGATGATATACGCAGTAGGGATTTAAAATACCATAGTTTTAAAAAACAGACGTTTCAGTATTTAAAGACTATTCTATCAGAAGTAATCTCTTATCTCTCCTCTCCAGGTGTCGTTCTACCGAGGTGAGGTTCCCAGTGACCTACCAAAGGAAGTGGCCAGGAAAAGGAAAGGACACGACAGCCAATGGCTGGCCACCTTACCACTCAGACTTCCTGTAAGTGAGAACAACAGCCAGTGGCTTTTTAAACCTCAAAAGTACTCCTGCAACAGGGTGATCAAATTAAGATCCTACATCTGTATAGCCAGCTTCTATGTTTGGCCTGGTGTGACAGTGACCAAAGGAGTTGGGCTATTCAGCACAAACAGATCTGGGAATCACACAAACTGCTTGTGAAGTCTTTATTTTCCAAAGCGTCAGGAGATGTCAGATGTTTACCCAGTACCACTATCCTTTGTAAACTTTAATCCTTTCATTTTCATTTCTCTCCTTCCTTCCTCTTCTCTTGGCTGGGATTCAAACCAACACATCTGTGCTGAGCAATAGACTTTTAAAGGTAATTTCCCCTGATTTCCCCATGGGTTATGGAGACCGCTGTTGACATTTTGACTCTGCGGGTGTTGGCTCAAACATAAAATCACCTTCATCAACATAAATCATCAGAAGTCAATCGCAGTACACAGGTTGTTTGTCTGCGTTCGTTTGAATCCTAGCCTCTGTTTCTCTACTTTACTGTACTGTGTTAGGTTTATTTTACAGGGACAATGCACATCAATCAATATTTCTGTAAAATAGAGTTTTACAAAGCATATGCCTCTTATGTTGAGGCTGTTTAAACATTCTATTGAACCTCGCAGACTTCCGGAGTTTTTATCTCCCTAATATTAAAGAAAGATAAAGAAGTAATCTTCATATCTTCCTTTTGCCCTCCTCGAATGCGACCTTAAGATGTTTACTAAAATACTTGCAAACAGACTAAATAAATGCATTTCGACTATAATTCATCATGACAAAACTGGTTTTAATCCCAGGCAGATTTTTCATTTTCCAACGTTAGGCGACTGACGAATATCATGTGTTCCAAACATGACAAAGATTCTAAAGTTGCCATTCTTGACTCTCAAAAAGCTTTTTGACCAAGTAGAATGGAACTACATTCTGACAGTGATAAATAAGTTTGGTGTGTGCGAGAGTTTTGTCTCTTGGGTTGATATCCTATACTGAACAACATGCAACAATTTCAACGATTTTACTGAGTTATAGTTCATACAAGGAAATGAATCCATTGAAATAAATAAATTAGGCCCTAATCTATGGATTTCGCATGACTGGGCAGGGGCGGAGCCACGGGGGGTCCTGGGAGGGCATAGGCCCACCGACTTGGGAGCCAGGCCCACTCACTGGAGAGCCAGGCCCAGCCAATCAGAATGAGATTTTCCCCACAAAAGGGCTTTATTCCAGACAGAAATACTCCTCAGTTTCATCAGCTGTCCGGGTGGCTGGTCTCAGATGATCCCGCAGGTGAAGAAGCTTGATGTGGATGTCCTGGGCTGGCGTGGATACACGTGGTCTGTGGTTTTAAGGCTGGTTGACATACTGCCAAATTCTCTAAAACAACATTGGATGCAGTTTATGGTAGAGAAATGAACATTCAATTATCTGGCAACAGCTCTGGTGGACAATTCCTGCAGTCAGCATGCAAATTGCACGCTCCCTCAAAACTTGAGACATCTGTGGCATTGTGTGACAAAACTGCACATTAATTAGGTTCTTGATATGCCACATCTGTCAGGTGGATGGATTATCTTGACAAAGGATAAAATGCTCACTAACAGGGAATTAAACAAATTTGTAGCACAAAATATGAGAAAAAGAAGTGCATATGGATCTTTTATTTCAGCTCATGAAACATGGGACCAGCACTTTACATGTTCCATTTATATTTTTGTTCAGTGTATATGCGTTCCCCCACGGCTTCAGTTCTCAATAAATCACCCCCCGTTTTTTCACTTCCACGTTCCTGCCAACAGGGGTAGCCCTTGAGTCCGTTGCTATGGAACCCCGAGCTCTTAGCATCAGGAGCCATCCTGCCATTGCTCTGATAAAACATGGGCAAGGTGGATCACCGCATCTCGCTCTATATGCGGATGACATCATCTTGTTCCTTTCACCTGCCGAAGAGTCACGTCCCACCGCTGCTGGAGCTCATCGAATCATTTGGAGGACTCTCTGGGTCCACCATAAACCGGGATAAAAGTGAATCATTTGGAGAACTCTCTGGGTCCACCATAAACCGGGATAAAAGTGAATCATTTGGAGAACTCTCTGGGTCCACCATAAACTGGGATAAAAGTGAATCATTTGGAGAACTCTCTGGGTCCACCATAAACCGGGATAAAAGTGAATCATTTGGAGGACTCTCTGGGTCCACCATAAACCGGGATAAAAGTGAATCATTTGGAGAACTCTCTGGGTCCACCATAAACCGGGATAAAAGTGAATCATTTGGAGAACTCTCTGGGTCCACCATAAACCGGGATAAAAGTGAATCATTTGGAGAACTCTCTGGGTCCACCATAAACCGGGATAAAAGTGAATCATTTGGAGAACTCTCTGGGTCCACCATAAACCGGGATAAAAGTGAATCATTTGGAGAACTCTCTGGGTCCACCATAAACTGGGATAAAAGTGAATCATTTGGAGAACTCTCTGGGTCCACCATAAACCGGGATAAAAGTGAATCATTTGGAGAACTCTCTGGGTCCACCATAAACCGGGATACAAGTGAATCATTTGGAGAACTCTCTGGGTCCACCATAAACCGGGATAAAAGTGAATCATTTGGAGAACTCTCTGGGTCCACCATAAACCGGGATAAAAGTGAATCATTTGGAGAACTCTCTGGGTCTACCATAAACCGGGATAAAAGTGAATCATTTGGAGAACTCTCTGGGTCCACCATAAACCGGGATAAAAGTGAATCATTTGGAGGACTCTCTGGGTCCACCATAAACCGGGATAAAAGTGAATCATTTGGAGGACTCTCTGGGTCCACCATAAACTGGGATAAAAGTGAATCATTTGGAGGACTCTCTGGGTCCACCATAAACTGGGATAAAAGTGAATCATTTGGAGGACTCTCTGGGTCCACCATAAACTGGGATAAAAGTGAATCATTTGGAGGACTCTCTGGGTCCACCATAAACTGGGATAAAAGTGAATAATTTGGAGAACTCTCTGGGTCCACCATAAACCGGGATAAAAGTGAATCATTTGGAGGACTCTCTGGGTCCACCATAAACTGGGATAAAAGTGAATCATTTGGAGGACTCTCTGGGTCCACCATAAACTGGGATAAAAGTGAATCATTTGGAGGACTCTCTGGGTCCACCATAAACCGGGATAAAAGTGAATCATTTGGAGGACTCTCTGGGTCCACCATAAACTGGGATAAAAGTGAATCATTTGGAGGACTCTCTGGGTCCACCATAAACTGGGATAAAAGTGAATCATTTGGAGGACTCTCTGGGTCCACCATAAACCGGGATAAAAGTGAATCATTTGGAGGACTCTCTGGGTCCACCATAAACCGGGATAAAAGTGAATCATTTGGAGAACTCTCTGGGTCCACCATAAACCGGGATAAAAGTGAATTCATGCCTCTTAAAGGCGACTTATATTCCTTTTAAAACCACAAGAGACAATACATTTATAAATTGAACTACAGTATCTCGACATGATAGAGAACTGGAAGCGTACCACTGAGATCTGGAGAGTGTTGCCTCTATCTAATGTTAAGCCGTGTTATTTAAATGGTTACACTCCCCAGATCTCTTTCTCTCGTTCAGAATCTGCAGAATATTTTTTTTAACTAAAGCTTTTTTCAAATCTTTGGATTCTATCATCTCTAAAAAAAAAAAACACATCAAGCCTGCCAAATGTTCAGCCTTCTTATTGGTCAGCTAGATGCTAGAGCACTGGTTCATTGGCAGGGTGAATACCCTGGCGTGGTGGATTCTTCCATCCCTTCATGGCTCGCTATTGAACAAGATATACACACAACACTTCTCTTCCAGCACTTCTCTTTTCATCAATATATAGTATAAAAGAAGGAAAACGTTCGGTCTCCCGGAGACCTCGGCCTGTAGTCCTGTTTGCCATAACCGTGCTTTCCCCCCCGTTACTAACTGACAATACTTTTCTATTCTGGAAGAGAAAGGGCGTTACTACTATTGCAGACCTTTTACATCAATAATACTTTTGCCACATTCACACAGTTGAGGGAAGTGTACGAACTCGCCCGCATCTAATTTCTTCCGATATCTTCCGATAAGAAATTACGTTCGCTTAAATATACAAAAATTTTGAGGCAATGGCACCTGCCCGCGACCTGTATACTTTCATGAACCTCGTCCCCTTGACTCCAAGAGTTTGACCTCCAGATCTGTAGATCACTGTACACCAGGGTTCTTCAATTCCGGTCCTGGCGGGCCCGAAACACCTCTGTTTTTCATCTCTCTCCTTCTAATCAGGGGCTGATTCAGACCTGGGACACCAGGTGAGTGCAATTAACTACCGGGTAGAAATAAAAAAACAGAAGTGTTTCGGCCCTCCAGGACCGGAATTGAAGAACCCTGCTGTACAGCATATTACTCTGTATCCACACAACATTTGAAGGAGACCTGGGAGGAAGACCTTTGGTATGGAGATGACTGACGACAGTCGGATTGATTGCCCTTGAGATATTCACTTGTGCTCGATAAACTTCCGACACCAACTTATTCAACACTAAGTGATTCACAGACTACACTATTCCTGTGTACCAAATTGCACTCGTTTTAAACCTCGGTCTCTCCGATATGCCCTAAGTGCAAGTCTGCCGAGGGTACCCTGGGGTCACCTCTTTTCTGGTCATGCCCCAAACTGCACACATTCTGGCGGGATATTTTTAAGTGTTACTCAGAAGTATACAGCTGTGATCTCATACCAGCCCCGGACTCTGCTGTTTTAGGCGGGTCACAGCACCTTTAACCCACTGGGAACAGAAGACTGTACAATATGGCTTGGTTATTGCAAAAATACACATTTTAAGCCTTTGGAATAAGGAGACTGTACCTGTTTTTAAAACCTGGTTAGCTGAAGTCACCAGTTTGCTACATATAGAGGGGATTCGACATGAGATCTCTGGCAGATCTAATACATTGGTTAAGATATGGCAGCTCTTTTTATAGAGTATCTTTCACGTGATGATGGGTAACACAACATACAGCCTGCTGACCACCCTGATCCACAGTCATTCTTTTTAATGGAGCATAATCCTTATACTACAGTATGTCAAATATCAATGAAGCATGGTGCCGATTCCTTGAGAGCAATGTTGTGGTCCTCTGTAACTCCTCTGTAGCTCAGCTGGTAGAGCACGGCGCTTGTAACGCCAGGGTAGTGGGTTCGATCCCCGGGACCACACGTACACAAAAAAAAATATTCACACATGACTGTAAGTCGCTTTGGATAAAAGCGTCTGCTAAATGGCATATTATTATTATTATTATTATTATTATTATTATTATTTGTGTTTTTTCTTTCTGTTTTTTTCTCTCTCCTGTTGGGGGGTATTCTCCATGTATTGTTTGCTGTCATTATCTGTCTGTTTGTAAAAACTGAAAATGCATAAATTAAATATAGGGGAGAAAAGGAAACGATTATGTAAATGATTTGGCCAGCCGGTTAATATTCCACTTTCCCACTCAGGCTATGATCTCGGATGGGGGTAGTAATGGCATGAGGCTGCTCCTCTCCTTCCTCACATCTCTCTCTATCCCTTCCCCTCAGGGCCTAAACTCAGAGGGTGGCAGTAATGGCATGGACTGGGAGAAGCCCCAGTACCCTCCGCTGAACCTGGGAGACCCAGAGAGCGGGTACCTGACGGAGGCTAACCTGCTGGCCATCTCCCTGCAGATCGGACAGGACTGGAGGTCCATCGGCATCAACCTGGGAATCAGCTACCAGGAGCTGGACCGCATACAGTTCAAATACAGGTGGGCATGTTCATTAGGCACCAAACGTAAGAAAACTGACTGAAACAGGGAGGGATTACCTGTATTTATCCAATAAGAAACACTACATTTCGCATTCATACAAATACTGGTGGGCATGTTCATTAGGCACCAAACGTAAGAAAACTGACTGAAACAGGGAGGGATTACCTGTACTTATCCAATAAGAAACACTACATTTCGCATTCATACAAATACAGGTGGGCATGTTCATTAGGCACCAAATGTAAGAAAACTGACTGAAACAGGGAGGGATTACCTGTACTTATCCAATAAGAAACACTACATTTTCGCATTCGGTAGAAATACAGGTGGGCATGATGGGCACTGTGATGGAGAACCAGGGTCGCGTTCATTAGGCACCAAACGCAAGAAAGGGGATTGAAACTGGGAGGGACTTCCTGGACTGTTGCAGATTGCTTTTGAAACGTTTTCCGTTACGTACCCTAATGTACAAGAGCAAGGTCATGTTCCCTTTAGAATGATTAACCAACCGTATGTGATGGCCACATGTCATATTATATGTGTCAGTATTTCCAGTTAGGTCGCAACAACGTGTGCATGACATTTGCATGAAAATAGCTTTGCGTGTAAAAAAATTCTGTCCATCATAAACTAACACTCTGTTTTACCAGGGTACAGTAGGGGTAGTCAGTCTTTTTTATTTGATTCTGAATCAATCTTAATTTGAGTCTTATTTGACTCTGATTCACATGGTGAATGTACATCAGATGAGATCTCGGTTACTGACCTGACCTGTTGTAAAGTGATGTACCCCAGTGTCAGATTAAACTGTGGGATTATCATGAGGCCAGATTAAGATAGGAAATTACTAAAGCTGAACCTAAGAATAACAAGCTAAACTCTCATCAATATGTTTGGTAACCCTTTATTTGAAGGTTAGCTGCATAAGGACTTCATAACCCATTCATAACCCATTCATAACCCATACATAACCCATATATAACCCATTCATAACCCACACTTAACCCATACATAACCCATTCATAACCATTCATAACCCATATATAACCCATTCATAACCCATTTATAACCCATTCATAACCCATTCATAACCCATACATAACCCATACATTACCCATACATAACCCATAAGCAGTGGTTATTACATCTTTACCACGGTGATTTCCCTTTTTATCAGAAGCATTTTGGCCCATCAAGAGGGATGAAGAGATGCAGACGTAGCTACAGCCCAGTGTACTATTTCTGGATAAGAGGGATGAAGTGATGCACTCCGTGTGTGGGCAGGCACATGGTGTATTAGCATAGGATAACTAAAGTCATTCAATTCTCACTGGAGGGAAAAGAAGAGACGGATTGAGATTTAACTTGTTAGGAGCCTGGAAGAGAGATGCAGGGGGAGTCAGAGAGAGAAGAGAGAGGAGTGGTGTATGGAAAGAGGGAAGGAGAGAGGGAGGGAGAGAGAATGGAGTGGTGTAGGGAGAGAGGAGAGAGAGAGAACGGAGTGGTGTAGGGAGAGAGGAGAGAGAGAACGGAGTGGTGTAGGGAGAGAGAGAACGGAGTGATGTAGGGAGAGAGGAGAGAGAGAACGGAGTGGTGTAGGGAGAGAGGAGAGAGAGAGAGAACGGAGTGGTGTAGGGAGAGAGGAGAGAGAGAATGGAGTGGTGTAGGGAGAGAGAGAATAGAGTGGTGTAGGGAGAGAGGAGAGAGAGAGAACGGAGTGGTGTAGGGAGAGAGGAGAGAGAGAGAACGGAGTGGTGTAGGCAGAGAGGAGAGAGAGAACGGAGTGGTGTAGGGAGAGAGAGAACAGAGTGGTGTAGGGAGAGAGGAGAGAGAGAGAACTGAGTGGTGTAGGGAGAGAGGAGAGAGAGAACGGAGTGGTGTAGGGAGAGAGAGAACGGAGTGGTGTAGGGAGAGAGGAGAGAGGAGAGAGAGAACGGAGTGGTGTAGGGAGAGAGGAGAGAGAGAACGGAGTGGTGTAGGGAGAGAGAGAACGGTGTAGTGTAGGGAGAGAGGAGAGAGAGAACGGAGTGGTGTAGGGAGAGAGGAGAGAGAGAGAACGGAGTGGTGTAGGGAGAGAGGAGAGAGAGAACGGAGTGGTGTAGGGAGAGAGAGAACGGAGTGGTGTAGGGAGAGAGAGAGAACGGAGTGGTGTAGGGAGAGAGGAGAGAGAGAACGGAGTGGTGTAGGGAGAGAGGAGAGAGAGAACGGAGTGGTGTAGGGAGAGAGGAGAGAGAGAGAGAACGGAGTGGTGTAGGGAGAGAGGAGAGAGAGAGAACTGAGTGGTGTAGGGAGAGAGGAGAGAGAGAACGGAGTGGTGTAGGGAGAGAGAGAACGGAGTGGTGTAGGGAGAGAGGAGAGAGAGAACGGAGTGGTGTAGGCCACATTTACATTTACGTCATTTAGCAGACGCTCTTATCCAGAGCGACTTACAAATAGGTGCATTCACCTTATAGCCAGTGGGATAACCACTTTACAATGTTTATTTATTTTTTTATTTTTTTATTTTTTTGGGGGTGGAGTAAAGGGGGGGGTAGAAGGATTACTTTATCCTATCCCAGGTATTCCTTAAAGAGGTGGGGTTTCAAATGTCTCCGGAAGGTGGTGAGTGACTCCGCTGTCCTGGCGTCGTGAGGGAGCTTGTTCCACCATTGGGGTGCCAGAGCAGCGAACAGTTTTGACTGGGCTGAGCGGGAACTATGCTTCTGCAGAGGTAGGGGAGCCAGCAGGCCAGAGGTGGATGAACGCAGTGCCCTCGTTTGGGTGTAGGGACTGATCAGAGCCTGAAGGTACGGAGGTGCCGTTCCCCTCGCAGCTCCGTAGGCAAGCAACTTGGTCTTGTAGCAGATGCGAGCTTCAACTGGAAGCCAGTGGAGTGTGCGGAGGAGCGGGGTGACGTGAGAGAACTTGGGAAGGTTGAACACCAGACGGGCTGCGGCATTCTGGATGAGTTGTAGGGGTTTAATGGCACAGGCAGGGAGCCCAGCCAACAGCTAGTTGCAGTAATCCAGACGGGAGATGACAAGTGCCTGGATTAGGACCTGTGCCGCTTCCTGTGTAAGGCAGGGTCGTACTCCGAATGTTGTAGTGCATGAACCTACAGGATCGGGTCACCGCCTTGATGTTAGCGGAGAACGACAGGGTGTTGTCCAGGGTCACGCCAAGGCTCTTCGCACTCTGGGAGGAGGACACAACGGAGTTGTCAACCGTGATGGCGAGATCATGGAACGGGCAGTCCTTCCCCGGGAGGAAGAGCAGCTCCGTCTTGCTGAGGTTCAGCTTGAGGTGGTGATCCGTCATCCATACTGATATGTCTGCCAGACATGCAGAGATGTGATTCGCCACCTGGTTATCAGAAGGGGGAAAGGAGAAGATTAGTTGTGTGTCGTCAGCGTAGCAATGATAGGAGAGGCCATGTGAGGATATGACAGAGCCAAGTGACTTTGTGTATAGCGAGAATAGGAGAGGGCCTAGAACTGAGCCCTGGGGACACCAGTGGTGAGAGCACGTGGTGCGGAGACAGCTTCTCGCCACGCCACTTGGTAGGAGCGACCGGTCAGGTAGGACGCAATCCAAGAGTGAGCCGCGCCGGAGATGCCCAGCTCGGAGATGGTGGAGAGGAGGATCTGATGGTTCACAGTATCAAAGGCAGCAGACAGGTCTAGAAGGACAAGAGCAGAGGAGAGAGAGTTAGCTTTAGCAGTGCGGAGAGCCTCTGTGACACAGAGAAGAGCAGTCTCAGTTGAATGACCAGTCTTGAAACCTGACTGGTTTGGATCAAGAAGGTCATTCTGAGAGAGATAGCAAGAGAGTTGGCTAAAGACGGCACGCTCAATAGTTTTGGAGAGAAAAGAAAGAAGGGATACTGGTCTGTAGTTGTTGACATCGGAGGGATTGAGTGTTGGTTTTTTGAGAAGGGGTGCAACTCTCGCTCTCTTGAAGACGGAAGGGACATAGCCAGCGGTCAAGGATGAGTTGATCAGCGAGGTGAGGTAGGGGAGAAGGTCACCGGAGATGGTCTGGAGAAGAGAGGAGGGGATAGGGTCAAGCGGGCAGGTTGTTGGGCGGCCTGCTGTTACAAGTCGCAAGATTTTATCTGGAGAGAGAGGGGAGAAAGAAGTCAAAGCATAGGGTAGGGCAGTGTGAGCAGGACCAGCAGTGTCATTTGACTTAACAAACGAGGATCGGATGTCGTCAACCTTCTTTTCAAAATGGTTGATGAAGTCATCCACAGAGAGGGAGGAGGGGGGGGATTCAGCAGGGAGGAGAATGTGGCAAAGAGCTTCCTAGGGTTAGAGGCGGATGCTTGGAATTTAGAGTGGTAGAAAGTGGCCTTAGCAGCAGAAACAGATGAAGAAAATGTAGAGAGGAGGGAGTGAAAAGATGCCAGGTCTGCAGGGAGTCTAGTTTTCTTCCATTTCCGCTCAGCTGCCCGGAGCTCTGTTCTGTGAGCTCGCAATGAGTCATCAAGCCACGGAGCTGGAGGGGAGGACCGAGCCGGCCGGGAGGATAGGGGACATAGAGAGTCAAAGGATGCAGAAAGGGAGGAGAGGAGGGTTGAGGGAGGCAGAATCAGGAGATTGGAGGGAGAAGGATTGAGCAGAGGGAAGAGATGATAGGATGGAAGAGGAGAGAGTAGCGGGAGAGAGAGAGCGAAGGTTGCGACGGCGCATTACCATCTGTGTAGGGGCAGAGTGAGTAGTGTTGGAGGAGAGGGAGAGAGAAAAGGATACAAAGTAGTGGTCGGAGACTTGGAGGGAGTTGCAGTGAGATTAGTAGAAGAACAGCATCTAGTAAAGATGAGGTCAAGCGTATTGCCTGCCTTGTGAGTAGGGGGGGACGGTGAGAGGGTGAGGTCAAAAGAGGAGAGGAGTGGAAAGAAGGAGGCAGAGAGAAATGAGTCAAATGTAGACGTAGGGAGGTTAAAGTCCCCCAGAACTGTGAGGGGTGAGCCATCCTCAGGAAAGGAACTTATCAAGGCGTCAAGCTCATTGATGAACTCTCCAAGGGAACCTGGAGGGCGATAGATGACAAGGATATTAAGCTTAAATGGGCTAGTGACTGTGACAGCATGGAATTCAAATGAGGAGATAGACAGATGGGTCAGGGTAAAAATTGAGAATGTCCACTTGGGAGAGATGAGGATTCCTGTGCCACCACCCCGCTGACCAGATGCTCTCGGGGTATGCGAGAACACATGGTCAGATGAGGAGAGAGCAGCAGGAGTAGCAGTGTTTTCAGTGGTAATCCATGTTTCCGTCAGCGCCAAGAAGTCGAGGGACTGGAGGGTAGCATAGGCTGGGATGAAGTCTGCCTTGTTGGCAGCAGAACGGCAGTTCCAGAGGCTGCCTGAGACCTGGAACTCCACGTGGGTCGTGCGTGCAGGGACCACCAGGTTAGAGAGGCAGCAGCCACACGGTGTGAGGCGTTTGTGTAGCCTGTGCGGAGAGGAGAGAACAGGGATAGGCAGAGGCATAGTTGACAGGCTGCAGCAGATGGCTACAATAATGCAGAGGAGATCGGAATAAAATGAACTAAACATCTGGGAAAGGAGAGAGCGGGGCCTCCCTCACCACAACTCCCAAATATAACTCTCCCAACTTCTACCTCAGAAACTATAATTGTTGTAAACTACAGCGGTTCAATGTTTTCTAGGAATAGACTAACCTAGTTTATTCAGCTAGCTAACTAGGTGCAGAATTATTCCGTGAAAAACGTCCGGGCACCTCGTCATAAGACGCCACAGCCAGCTAGCATGCCGGTCTCCAGCAGCAGGGTTTAGCGCCAATACTCAGCCACAACAACCACCAGTGTATCAACACACAAGCAGATCGTTCGTGTCCGTGTCTAACGTTGTGGGTTAGTCCCGACAGCTTGAGCGAGTCCGTCGTCAACTTATTCAGCCAGTTAGTTAGCTAGAATAGTTAGCAAACTAGCTAGCCATTGCTTTCAGACAAAGAAGAACCCCTCCTTTCACGGCACGAACACACAGAGAGAGCCAAACCAACGTTAACTAGTCACCCATGTCCCGAATTCCTTGAGCGACTCGGGCTATCAATATGTAAAAAACAAAACAAGTGTAGGTTATGACTTACCCCTAGCAGCTACTGTTAGCTAGCCAAGTGCAAAGCTAGCCACTGAATTGACTCAGCCAGTTCGCGTCTGTTCGCTCGGTCGTTCCAGCTATGTATGCCACCACTGTCCCGCTGTGGTGGCATACATCAACAGACAGATATGGGACATGTTCGGCAGGGCCAACGTAGATCTTTACCCATCGCGAAAAAATGCACATTGTCGGCTGTTTTTCTCAATAAGGGACCTGTCTGCTCCGTTGGGAACGGATGCTCTCACACACCAGTGGCCTCTGTCCCTCCTTTACGCTTTTCCCCTGTGGATCTGATTCATCCCACGCTGGAGAGGGTGTGGCTGGAGGGATTGTCGTTGATC
>NC_059217.1:46887977-46895477 GCF_020615455.1 Coregonus clupeaformis
CCAGCCATTCAGCTGATCTAATGGTAGCTGTTATAACTGTAGCACAGAGAAAGAAGGAAAACTAAAAATGCTGCTGACAGGGTTGGGGTCAATTCCATTTCAATGACTGTCAATTCAGGAATCACACTGAAATTCTAATTCTCTTCAAAGTTTTCAATTAGGAAAATGTGGAATTTTGAATTTTGTTTACTTTCTGAATTCACTAGAATTGAAATGGAATTGACCCCAACCCTGGTTGTTGGACTGGTGTTCTATTCACATTCATGGTTGCTGTCACCTCCTATTGCACAATGTGTGCTTGACTTGCTGATACACAGACCAATGAATTAATGGACTCTTCACTCTTGTGTTCTTGTCCTGTTATTTGTGGCATCATTCCTGTCAGATATACAATATGCACATGTCGAAATCTTTGTAAACCTCTGTTGCCTCTAAACTGAACCCGTGAAGTGATTCATTTGTGATGTTATGATATGCCTAAGAGATGTATATCTCTACCTGTGTTATTATATTTATTTATACTGAAATGTTCTGTAAGTAAACCATGATGATGACTTGTGCCTCCCTCCTCCATTCTATTATTAGGCTAGCATACAGCTAACTGCCAAAATAAAGCAAACACTTGAGGAAATGAGGGATACAAAGTGTATTGAAAGCAGGTGCTTCCACACAGGTATCAAATCAAATCAAATTGTATTCGTCATACATTCGAATACAACAGGTGTAGACCTTACAGTGAAATGCTTACTTACAACCTCTTAACCAACAATGCAGTTTTAAGAAAATAGAGTTAAGAAAATATTTACGAAATAAACTAAAGTAATATATATATATATATATATATATATTTTTTTGTTACACAATAAAATAACAATAATGAGGCTATATACAGGGGGTACCAGTACCGAGTCAATATGTGGGGGTACAGGTTAGTCGCGGTAATTTGTACATGTAGGTAGGGGTAAAGTGACTATGCATAGATAATAAACAGCAGTGTAAAAACAGGGGGGTCAATGCAAATAGTCCAGGTGGCGATTTGGTTAATTGTTCAACAGTCTTATGGGTATAAGCTGTTAAGGAGCCTTTTACATTAGTCATTTAGCAGACGCTCTTATTCAGAGCGACTTACAGTTAGTGCATACATTTTTCATACTGGCCCCCCCGTGGGAATCGAACCCACAACCCTGGCGTTGCAAGCGCCATGCTCTACCAACTGAGCTACACGGGACTTTTGTGGCTCCTGAGTTAATTAAGCAGTTAACATCCCATCATGTATAAAGGTTGCCCATTATTTTGGCTACCATGGCTAGAAGAGATATCAGTGACTTGGAAAGAGGGCTCTCAACGGAGCATAGCGTGTGTGTGTATGTGTCTCAGTAACCAGATCTCAACCCAATTGAACACTTAACGGGGAGATTCTGGAGCGGCGCCTGAGACGGCGTTTTCCACCACCATCAACAAAACACCAAATGATGGAGTTTCTCGTGGAAGAATGGTGGGGTATCCCTCCAATACATTTCCAGACACTTTGCAGAATCTATGCCAAGGTGCATTGAAACACAGCCGCGGAAGATGTTTTGGGGGTGGGGTTGCTGCAGTTTTTTCTCGGACAGGGGCAGAATGTAATTATTTTGGCCCGCGATCCAGAAGGCTATATCGTTCTGCTAATACTGGACTAGTAAAGGCCCTTCTGTAAATATATATATTTTTTTTTTGTATAAACTTTTTTTTGTTGATTTTTTAGGGGGCTATGCACTGAAGTTGTTTTGACGGCTCGTGGTGGCCCAACGCCCTATTCAGACACCTTCCTTTATGTTGGCACTTACCTTGGCTGTACACCTTAGCAGTCACTGGAAATCTACCTTCAATTATAAGTGCAATTTCATAGACCGGCCACTAGAGGCCATAGATCCTCTCTTCCCCTTTTTACAAGTCTCTCTTCCATCATCACCCCTTCTCTTCTCCCTCCCACACCTTCTCTCTACCTCTCTCCAAGGGACACAAATGCTACTAACACACCGGCAGGTTAGCAAGCAGACTGTCAGCAAGCGAGAAGGACACGAGAGGGGAAACGGTTATTTTCAACTCCAGATATTATCCATCTGAAATAACGGAAACTGCACAACACGGTATGTGAATAGTACGTGCTATCATAATCTAAGCATTTCTGACCGTAGCATGTCTATATGGAGAACGGAGAAATAGCGAGTTGTGATATTAGCATAACCTAACCTACTTGAGAAATATGGATGCATTTTTGAGCTTGCAGTATAGAGAACGGTTGCAATGCATGTGTAGTGAGTACCGGTAGATAACGTTTCATCTAATTCTAGCAATCTGTTCTGAGCGACAGCGGTGCGCCGCTATCCTTCCTCTCAGTCAAGAGCCAATCGTTTCCCGTTATGTGGCAGGATATGATTCCCTGTTGTGATTTGACGTGAATACAGTTTGATTTAGGCCTTATGGAAGATGATTGAAGTAACGGTCACAATACCGGTAGCCTATCAATGAAATAGTAGCTGGTTATTGCGACTGTGCCGCCCCTGACGTGCTGAAGCGGGGTTGTAGCCCATAGCCTACCGTAGCCTACGATGATGATGTAGACGAATTCATGGATTGACCTAGCTAGGTGACATCCAATCCCTCTAGTGGTAGCCGCGAGGACACGGGTTGAATCTCTCTTTGGTATAATTTAGCAGCAATTTGCTAGGAAATGCAGATTTGGTGTAAATGTTAGCTTGTTAGCGCGGACCGGGTCGAGATGTGTTTTTTTTTCTCTCCCCGGATTAGCGGTTCATTTGGGGGCTATGAATGTTTCTCTTGCAGTCCCAGTAGACCTCGCAGGCTGGAGGGTGGGCATAACGATTGTCGTGTGACAGCCTGCCTGAAGCCTATGTCAGACACCGGCGTGTGTGTGTGTGTGTGTGTGTGTGTGTGTGTGTGAGAGAGAGAGAATCGGGGAGAAGGAGCTCTGCGCGCGTGTGTAGAGAATATGGAACTCAAATTACTTCCGTCGTGATCGTGCGTAATTGCCAGCGTGTATAGTGTGACCTATGGGTATTCATATTCATTATGCTACGTTCTGACTTAAAGCATGATTTATAGCATGCCAGACAGTGCAGGTCTGCTGTGTTGCTAGTCCCAGTCGTGTGTGTCAACCGTTCTATTGCAGCTGTGAAATTATTTATGAGTCCTGTCCTTGGACTGACTCCCTGAGCGGATCTATGCCTTAGTTTGAATGGAAAGATGTCTATCATGTGGTTAGGCCTACTTAACCTACAGTTTAATGGAGAATTGTCCACGTGTTTGTCCTTTTTATAGCCTATGGGTGTTTTAGCTAAATTAATTTTGCGAATATATTCAAAATATAAGTTATAGGCAACCTATGAGTAGAACGTCCTCACGGCAAGCAGTAGGCTATTATTGTATCTGTATGCTACTGCCTTTTTACAATCTATAGGAACCAGGAGCAACTGCAGAAGGCGTAGACCAAACCTCATAATTGTTGCTATCTCACTCTCTCCGGCTGGAAGATAATGTGCTGCTGGCCAGTGAGAGGCCACAGGGTCTAGTAGCACAGACAAATACATCAAAAAACCCTCACAAAAACCCCACACCAGTTGATTCTCTCTGTCTATTTGTTAAAGTCACAGTAGGCGATCAAATATTTTCTGACACTGAGAAAATGCTAAATGCTGCTGTCTGTAAGACTGAAACAGAATTATGTTCATAGAAATAGAATGACTATGCTGAAGCATCTTTCTCAAATAGAGGTGTGTGGGCTTGATATGCCTACACCTCTCAGTCCAGATGTTGGAGAGTGAGAGAGGAGAGAGAGGAGAGAGAGGAGAGAGAGGAGAGAGAGAGAGAGGGGAGAGAGAGAGAGAGGAGAGAAAGAGAGAGAGAGAAAGAGGAGAGAGAGAGGAGAGAGAGAGAGAGGAGAGAGAGAGAAGGAGAGAGAGAGAGGAGAGAGAGAGAGAGAAGAGAGAGGAGAGAGAGAGAGAGAGAGAGAGAGAGAGAAGAGAGAGAGAAGGAGAGAGCGAGGCAGACAGAGATGGAGGCATACAGAGAGGGAGGAAGACAGAGAGGGAGGCAGACAGACATACAGAGAGAGAGGCACAGACAAAGAAGGAAAGAAAGGCAGACAGAGAGACGAATGGACACAGAGAAGGGAGAGGTAGATATAGACAGAGAGAGACGGATGGACACAGAGAAGGGAGAGGTAGATATAGACAGAGAGAGACAGATGGACACAGAGAAGGGAGAGGTAGATATAGACAGAGAGAGACGGATGGACACAGAGAAGGGAGAGGTAGATATAGACAGAGAGAGACGGATGGACACAGAGAAGGGAGAGGTAGATATAGACAGAGAGAGACAGATGGACACAGAGAAGGGAGAGGTAGATATAGACAGAGAGAGACAGATGGACACAGAGAAGGGAGAGGTAGATATAGACAGAGAGAGACGGATGGACACAGAGAGAAGGGAGAGGTAGATATAGACAGAGAGAGATGAAAAGGGAGGAAAGAGGGATTCAGTAGATGGGTATTAGGTTTATAATCCTCACTCTAGGGTAGGAAGAGGAAAGAGTGATCTGATTTATTTGTGAAACCGCAAATATGATCCTTCCTGGTGCATAACTCTGTCTAGTGGTCGCTATGCCCATAAATATTATCACGCTAGTGTCTACTCCAAACCTATTTTTGGAAACAATGACAAGTGCATCTCGGCAGCAGTTGTGGGTCGTGGTGCTCTTTGAAAAGGGAGATGTGATTCAACAGTAGTGTAGCGATTGAGAGTAGTCCCGTGTGGCTCAGATGGTAAGAGCGTGGCGCAGGCAACACCAAGGCGGTGGGTTCAATTCCTACAGGAATCACGTAAATACGAAACATGTTTGCGCTCACTGTAAGTGACTTGGGATAAAAGCGTCTATAGCCTATACGTTGTTATATTAGATGCCAAATAATATCAAAGATTTGAGGCATGGTATCTACTTTAGTCTACTGATAATGTAACAATAACTGGTCTGTGTCTATTTGTGAACAACAGCTGGTGCGTGATCTATAATGTTAAGGAAGTCTCAAGGTATTGCTCGCCTGAGGTAGAGTACCTCATGATAAGCTGTAAGACCACACTATCTACCAAGAGAGTTTTCATCTATATTTTTCGTAGCCGTCTATTTACCACCACAAACCGATGCTGGCACTAAGACCGCACTCAACGAGCTTTATAAGGCCAAAAGCAAACAAGAGAATGCTCACCCAGAAGCGGCGCTCCTAGTGGCCGTCGACTTTAATGCAGGAAAACGTACAGTGGGGAAAAAAGTATTTAGTCAGCCACCAATTGTGCAAGTTCTCCCACTTAAAAAGATGAGAGAGGCCTGTAATTTCCATCATAGGTACACGTCAACTATGACAGACAAAATGAGAGAAAAAAATCCAGAAAATCACATTGTAGGATTTTTTATGAATTTATTTGCAAATTATGGTGGAAAATAAGTATTTGGTCAATAACAAAAGTTTCTCAATACTTTGTTATATACCCTTTGTTGGCAATGACACAGGTCAAACGTTTTCTGTAAGTCTTCACAAGGTTTTCACACACTGTTGCTGGTATTTTGGCCCATTCCTCCATGCAGATCTCCTCTAGAGCAGTGATGTTTTGGGGCTGTCGCTGGGCAACACGGACTTTCAACTCCCTCCAAAGATTTTCTATGGGGTTGAGATCTAGAGACTGGCTAGGCCACTCCAGGACCTTGAAATGCTTCTTACGAAGCCACTCCTTCGTTGCCCGGGTGGTGTGTTTGGGATCATTGTCATGCTGAAAGACCCAGCCACGTTTTATCTTCAATGCCCTTGCTGATGGAAGGAGGTTTTCACTCAAAATCTCACGATACATGGCCCCATTCATTCTTTCCTTTACACGGATCAGTCGTCCTGGTCCCTTTTCAGAAAAACAGCCCCAAAGCATGATGTTTCCACCCCCATGCTTCACAATAGGTATGGTGTTCTTTGGATGCAACTCAACATTCTTTGTCCTCCAAACACGACGAGTTGAGTTTTTACCAAAAAGTTCTATTTTGGTTTCATCTGACCATATGACATTCTCCCAATCCTCTTCTGGATCATCCAAATGCACTCTAGCAAACTTCAGACGGGCCTGGACATGTACTGGCTTAAGCAGGGGGACACGTCTGGCACTGCAGGATTTGTGTCCCTGGCGGCGTAGTGTGTTACTGATGGTAGGCTTTGTTACTTTGGTCCCAGCTCTCTGCAGGTCATTCACTAGGTCCCCCCGTGTGGTTCTGGGATTTTTGCTCACCGTTCTTGTGATCATTTTTACCCCACGGGGTGAGATCTTGCGTGGAGCCCCAGATCGAGGGAGATTATCAGTGGTCTTGAATGTCTTCCATTTCCTAATAATTGCTCCCACAGTTGATTTCTTCAAACCAAGCTGCTTACCTATTGCAGATTCAGTCTTCCCAGCCTGGTGCAGGTCTACAATTTTGTTTCTGGTGTCCTTTGACAGCTCTTTGGTCTTGGCCATAGTGGAGTTTGGAGTGTGACTGTTTGAGGTTGTGGACAGGTGTCTTTTATACTGATAACGAGTGGAGGACAGAGGAGCCTCTTAAAGAAGAAGTTACAGGTCTGTGAGAGCCAGAAATCTTTCTTGTTTGTAGGTGACCAAATACTTATTTTCCACCATAATTTGCAATTAAAATCATAAAAAATCCTACAATTTGATTTTTCTGGATTTTTTTCCCTCAATTTCTCTGTCATAGTTGACGTGTACCTATGATGAAAATTACAGGCCTCTCTCATCTTTTTAAGTGGGAGAACTTGCACAATTGGTGGCTGACTAAATACTTTTTTCCCCACTGTACATCCGTTTGATCTAATTTCTATGAGCATGTCACATGTGCAACCAGAGGAAAAAAAACTCGAGACCACCTTCACTCCACACACAGAGACGCGTACAAAGCTCTCCCTCACCCTCCATTTGGCAAATCTGACCATAATTCTATCCTCCTGATTCCTGTTTACAAGCAAAAACTCAAACAGGAAGTACCAGTGACTCACTCAATATGGAAGTGGTTTGATGGCGCGGATGCTAAGCTACAGGACTGTTTTGCTTGCACAGACTGGAATATGTTCTGGGATTCATTCGATGGCATTGAGGAGTACATCACATCAGTCACCGGCTTCATCAATAAGTGCATCGATGACGTCGTCCCCACATTGACTGCACGTACATGTCCCAACCAGAAGCCATGGATTACAGGCAACATCCGCACTGATCTAAAGGCTAGAGCTGCCGCTTTCAAGGACCGGGACACTAATCCGGACTTTTATAAGAAATCCAGCAATGCCCTCCGACGAACCATCAAACAGGACTAAGATTGAATCCTACTACACCGGCTCTGACGCTCGTCGGATGTGGCAGGGCTTGCAAACTATTACCCAACCGCGAGCTGCCCAGTGACACAAGCCTACCAGA
>NC_059217.1:46897977-46965477 GCF_020615455.1 Coregonus clupeaformis
CGGTTGTACTGTGGAACACATAAACACTCTGAAGATCGTCCGGGGCCCAGAGAATAAATGGCTGACAAGCAGATCAGGTTAGCATGGATTGGCTGTAAACATTTAGCAGTGGTGCGTGTCCCAAATGGTACCCTATTCCCCATATAGTGCACTACTATGCAGGCCCTATATATTCAACCATTCGGTTACCGGCTAGCTAGTTGCGATCCGGTGTTAGGGTCCAGTGATTCAGTTATTTCCGGCAGAAAATCAGATGTTCTGGGTGAAAACCGCTAACGGTGGCTAATAGCAAGTAGCTAGTTAGCTAGTTAGCTGGCTGGCTAGTTTCAACTGGAGATTCTAGATAAAGGTGAGTAAATAATAGAATCCGTTCCACATTGAGTGAGGCGGGTTGCAGGAAAGTATATTTAGTAGAAGGATGAAAAGTGTGATAGGGGAATATGTACGAAAAATACAAAAAAAATACAAGAAACAGGCTATTTACACGGACACACAACAAAGAACACGACCGCACTGCTACGCCATCTTGGTCTAATCTGTGCAGGCCCAAATATTCATGTCTTCAGTGTTAAATTCTGCTTTTGTCTTCTCCCTTCTTCCTCCCTCACAGTTTTATTTAAGGTCCCTGTGTTCTATAAAATCATTTATGTATCATATTTGTACCATAGCTGATAAAATTAACATATCGCCACATTTGGTGTCAGCTGTGGGATATTATCCCCTATGTCAACGTTTCCCAAACTCGGTCTTCGTCAGCAGTGTGCCATTGTCCCCTATGTAATCATTTGGTGTCACCTGTGTGACATTGTCCCCTATGTAACCATTTGGTGTTAGCAGTGTGACATTGTCCTCTATGTAACCATTCGGTGTCAGCTGTGTGATATTGTCCCATATGTAACCATTTGGTGTCAGCTTTGTGATATTGTCCCCTATGTAATCATTTGGTGTCAGCAGTGTGATATTGTCCCATATGTAACCATTTAGTGTCAGCAGTGTGATATTGTCCCCTATGTAATCATTTGGTGTCAGCAGTGTGATATTGTCCCATATGTAACCATTTAGTGTCAGCAGTGTGATATTGTCCCCTATGTAACCATTTGGTGTCAGCAGTGTGACATTGTCCCCCTATGTAACCATTTGGTGTCAGCATTGTGTAATATTGTCCCCTATGTAACCATTTAGTGTCAGCAGTGTGATATTGTCCCCTATGTAACCATTTGGTGTCAGCAGTGTGATATTGTCCCCTATGTAACACAATAAAAGTGACAGATGTGATCTGCAGCGTTATTTCTCTCCTTCTTCTCCCCTTAATCCTTATCTTCTCCTTCTTCCTCCCTCTTCCTCCTCTCTCCTCCTCCATCTTCCTCCCCTCTTCCTCCTCTCTCCTCCTCCTCCATCTTCCTCCCTCTTCCTCCTCTCTCCTCCTCCATCTTCCTCCCCTCTTCCTCCTATCTCCTCCTCCCTCTTCCTCCTCTGTTCCTCCCCAGTTTGCCTGCCAAATTGATAAATGGTGGGATCGCAGGGCTGATTGGTGTGAGCTGTGTGTTTCCTATTGACCTGGCCAAGACCCGCCTGCAGAACCAGCAAAATGGATCACGCCTGTACACCAGCATGTATGTACACACACACACACACACACACACACACACACACACACACACACACACACAGCATTTACTGACTATATTAGTTCCTGTGTATTTCTCCTGCTACTATTATTACTCCTGTTGTCTATTTGTCCTGTCACGCCTACACTGGACACTAACACACTAACACCCTCACACACTGGACACTCACACACTGGACGGACACTCATACATTGGACACTCACACACACTGGACACTCACACACTGGACACACACCCACCACCACCCAGACACCCAACACCACCCAGACACCCGACACCACCCAACAACAGCCAACACCACCCAACGACAGCCAACACCACCCAACGACAGCCAACACCACCCAACACATTTACATTTTAGTCATTTAGCAGACGCTCTTATCCAGAGCGACTTACAGTTAGTGAGTACATACATTATTTTTTTATTTTTCATACTGGCCCCCCGTGGGACTCGAACCCACAATCCTGGCGTTGCAAACACCATGCTCTACCAACTGAGCTACATCCCTGCCGGCCATTCCCTCCCCTACCCTGGACGACACTGGGCCAATTGTGTGCCGCCCCATGGGTCTCCCGGTCGCGGCCGGCTACGACAGAGCCTGGATACGAACCAGGATCTCTAGTGGCACAGTTAGCACTGCGATGCAGTGCCTTAGACCACTGCGCCACTCGGGAGGCAACACCACTCAGACACCCCCACCACCCAGACACCCCCACCACCCAGACACCCCCACCACCCAGACACCCAACACCACCCAGACACCCAACACCACCCAGACACCCAACACCACCCAGACACCCAACACCACCCAGACACCCCCACCACCCAGACACCCCCACCACCCAGACACCCCCACCACCCAGACACCCAACACCACCCAGACACCCCCCACCACCCAGACACCCCCACCACCCAGACACCCAACACCACCCAACACCACTCAGACACCCCCACCACTCAGACACCCCCACCACCCAGACACCCAACACCACCCAACACCACTCAGACACCCCCCACCACTCAGACACCCCCACCACTCAGACACCCCCACCACCCAGACACCCCGACCACCCAGACACCCAACACCACCCAACACCACTCAGACACCCCCCCACCACTCAGACACCCCCACCACCCAGACACCCCCACCACCCAGACACCCAACACCACCCAGACACCCAACACCACCCAGACACCCCCACCACCCAGACATCCCCACCACCCAGACACCCAACACCACCCAGACACCCAACACCACCCAACACCACTCAGACACCCCCACCACTCAGACACCCCCACCACTCAGACACCCCCACCACCCAGACACCCCGACCACCCAGACACCCCCACCACCCAGACACCCCCACCACCCAGACACCCAACACCACCCAACACCACCCAACACCACCCAGACACCCAACACCACCCAACACCACTCAGACACCCAACACCACCCAAAACCACCCAACACCACTCAGACACCCAACACCACCCAAAACCACCCAACACCACTCAGACACCCAACACCACTCAGACACCCAACACCACCCAACACCACCCAACACCACTCAGACACCCAACACCACCCAAAACCACTCAGACACCCAACACCACTCAGACACCCAACACCACCCAAAACCACCCAACACCACTCAGACACCCAACACCACCCAAAACCACCCAACACCACTCAGACACCCAACACCACTCAGACACCCAACACCACCCAACACCACCCAACACCACTCAGACACCCAACACCACCCAACACCACTCAGACACCCAACACCACCCAACATCACTCAGACACCCAACACCACCCAACACCACCCAGACACCCAACACCACCCAACACCACTCAGACACCCAACACCACCCAACACCACCCAACACCACCCAACACCACCCCCACCACCCAGACACCCAACACCACCCAACACCCCCCAGACACCCAACACCACCCAACACCACCCAACACCACCCAGACACCCCCACCACCCAGACACCCAACACCACCCAACACCACTCAGACACCCAACACCACCCAACACCACTCAGACACCCAACACCACCCAACACCACCCAGACACCCAACACCACCCAACACCACTCAGACACCCAACACCACCCAACACCACCCAACACCACCCCCACCACCCAGACACCCAACACCACCCAACACCACCCAGACACCCAACACCACCCAACACCACTCAGACACCCCCACCACCCAGACACCCAACACCACCCAACACCACCCAACACCACCCCCACCACCCAGACACCCAACACCACCCAACACCACCCAGACACCCAACACCACCCAGACACCCCCACCACCCAGACACCCAACACCACCCAACACCACCCAGACACCCCCACCACTCAGACACCCAACACCACCCAGACACCCCCACCACCCAGACACCCAACACCACCCAACACCACTCAGACAATGTGCGGACTCTGGTCTTATCACATGCGCTCGAGCCAACAGCTTGCAGATACAGTGCGAGTAGGACACCTACATTATGACATTATTATGGATAAAAGCAATATTTGCTTTTACAGGGACATTGATTTCACCAATTACCATTGATATCAATCTCTGTCTAGTTGTTGAATATCTTATTTACCTGAGAGAATGGTTTTTATTACACATAATTTGTAAGCATTACTGAGTAATGTGAAAATGTAATTATTTGATATTATTTACCCATTTCATTTATGAAGAAAATGAACCAGAATTCAAAATGTGTAAATTCCATGTACATACTGTTGGGAAGTGTACTATGCAGTTATGTTATGTTGTAGTAACTAGTTAATGTTATATGTTGTAGTAATTAGTTGATGTTATATGTTGTAGTAACTAGTTAATGTTATATGTTGTAGTAACTAGTTGGTGTTATATGTTGTAGTAACTAGTTGGTGTTATATGTTGTAGTAACTAGTTGGTGTTATATGTTGTAGTAACTAGTTGGTGTTATATGTTGTAGTAACTAGTTGGTGTTATATGTTGTAGTAACTAGTTGATGTTATATGTTGTAGTAACTAGTTGGTGTTATATGTTGTAGTAACTAGTTGGTGTTATATGTTGTAGTAACTAGTTGGTGTTATATGTTGTAGTAACTAGTTGGTGTTATATGTTGTAGTAACTAGTTGGTGTTATATGTTGTAGTAACTAGTTGGTGTTATATGTTGTAGTAACTAGTTGATGTTATATGTTGTAGTAACTAGTTGGTGTTATATGTTGTAGTAACAAGTTGGTGTTATATGTTGTAGTAACTAGTTGGTGTTATATGTTGTAGTAACTAGTTGATGTTATATGTTGTAGTAACTAGTTGGTGTTATATGTTGTAGTAACTAGTTGGTGTTATATGTTGTAGTAACTAGTTGATGTTATATGTTGTAGTAACTAGTTGGTGTTATATGTTGTAGTAACTAGTTGGTGTTATATGTTGTAGTAACTAGTTGGTGTTATATGTTGTAGTAACTAGTTGGTGTTATATGTTGTAGTAACTAGTTGGTGTTATATGTTGTAGTAACTAGTTGGTGTTATATGTTGTAGTAACTAGTTGGTGTTATATGTTGTAGTTAGTTGATGTTATATGTTGTAGTAACTAGTTGATGTTATATGTTGTAGTAACTAGTTGGTGTTATATGTTGTAGTAACTAGTTGGTGTTATATGTTGTAGTAACCAGTTGGTGTTATATGTTGTAGTAACTAGTTGGTGTTATATGTTGTAGTAACTAGTTGATGTTATATGTTGTAGTAACTAGTTGGTGTTATATGTTGTAGTATATAGTTGGTGTTATATGTTGTAGTAACTAGTTGGTGTTATATGTTGTAGTAACTAGTTGATGTTATATGTTGTAGTAACTAGTTGGTGTTATATGTTGTAGTAACTAGTTGGTGTTATATGTTGTAGTAGCTAGTTGGTGTTATATGTTGTAGTAACTAGTTGGTGTTATATGTTGTAGTAACTAGTTGATGTTATATGTTGTAGTAACTAGTTGATGTTATATGTTGTAGTAACTAGTTGATGTTATATGTTGTAGTAACTAGTTGGTGTTATATGTTGTAGTAACTAGTTGGTGTTATATGTTGTAGTAACTAGTTGGTGTTATATGTTGTAGTAACTAGTTGGTGTTATATGTTGTAGTAACTAGTTGGTGTTATATGTTGTAGTAACTAGTTGGTGTTATATGTTGTAGTAACTAGTGTATGTTATATGTTGTAGTAACTAGTTGGTGTTATATGTTGTAGTAACTAGTTGGTGTTATATGTTGTAGTAACTAGTTGGTGTTATATGTTGTAGTAACTAGTTGGTGTTATATGTTGTAGTAACTAGTTGATGTTATATGTTGTAGTAACTAGTTGGTGTTATATGTTGTAGTAACTAGTTGGTGTTATATGTTGTAGTAACTAGTTGGTGTTATATGTTGTAGTAACTAGTTGGTGTTATATGTTGTAGTAACTAGTTGGTTGTGTCTTGTAGGTCTGACTGCCTTATCAAGACTATCCGCTCAGAGGGATACTTCGGGATGTACAGAGGTAGGTCAGGATACTTCGGGATGTACAGAGGTAGGTCAGGGTGAGGACGTGGAAGTATGTTTGTGCACTTTAAAGTGACAGGTACATACTAAAGCCAAACATAGCACAGTGAGGTCATAGCGAAAATTGCTGACCACTGCTGAACGCTGAGACTATCAAAGCTGCTTAGCTGTGAGACAACTCACTCTCACCATCACACAGCTAACCACAGCCTCAGGTATACAGGACTAACGATGTCCTTTTATTGCGAACATAATGACATGTTACCACCATACATGACAACATGCCTGCTCTCTCTCACGTCCTCTCATTGGCACAGGGTCTGCGGTGAACCTAACCCTGGTCACTCCAGAGAAAGCCATCAAGCTAGCAGCAAATGACTTCTTCAGACAATACCTCTCCAAGGATGGGTAAGATGTGATGACTAAGACAGACACACACAGAGAGAGAGAGAGAGAGAGAGAGAGAGAGAGAGAGAGAGAGAGAGAGAGAGAGAGAGAGAGAGAGAGAGAGAGAGAGAGAGAGAGAGAGAGAGAATGAGAGCTCTCTGAGCCAACACAATCCCTGACACATTATGCTGTTTGACTCCTGTCTTCTTTCAAAATGCTACCCTATTCCATTTATAGTGCACTACTTTTGACCTGATCCCTATGGGCCCTGGTCAAAAGTAGTGCACTAAATATGGAAAAAGGGTGCCATTTGGAACAAATTCTGTTTCTTTGATTGGTTTTCTACTAAGGCTTTGCTTTACTGGAAAACCATCTCTGGAAAAAAAAACTGTAAAACCATCTCTGGAAAAAAAACTGGAAAACCATCTCTGGAAAAAAAAAACTGGAAAACCATCTCTGGAAAAAAAACTGGAAAAAAAACTGGAAAACCATCTCTGGAAAAAAAACTGGAAAACCATCTCTGGAAAAAAAACTGGAAAACCATCTCTGGAAAAAAAACTGGAAAACCATCTCTGGAAAAAAAACTGGAAAACCATGTCTGTCAAACTACTGGAAAACTATCTCTGGAAAACTACTGGAAAACTATCCCATCCTATCTCTGGAAAACATCTGGTCCTCTGTAGCTCAATTGGTAGAGCATGGCGCTTGTAACGCCAGGGTAGTGGGTTCGATCCCCGGGACCACCCATATGTAAAAATGTATGCGCACATGACTGTAAGTCGCTTTGGATAAAAGTGTCTGCTAAATGGCATATTATTATTATAAAACGATCATATCTCTGGAAAACTATCTCTGGAAAACGACTGTATAACTATCTCTGGAAAACTACTATAAAGCTATCTCTGGAAAATCAATAATTTGTGCATATAAGGAAAAGTAGAGCATGTGAGAGCAGACAAATATCACTTGACAAATATCAATACTGAACTTCTGTTGTTACTGAGGCCACTGTTCCCCGCTGGTGTGTCCGATGGTATGTGTGTGTTTGTGTGAGTGTGTGTGTGTTATCGATATGTGTGCCGTGTGTGTGCATGGATGAAATTGAATATGTTTCTAGAGCATCTATCTATCTCTGTCTCTATGGTGACACACACACCGCACCACGGCTGAGTAGGCGAATGATTGACTGTGAATGATTACCCTGCCTGCTGAATGGTAGGCCATCTTGTAAATGATTAATGTGTCTCTGTTCAGTGTTCCAAACGTTTGTTTCAATGTCACAGATTAGCTACAACACTAGACATGTGACGTGACGTCTTCCTTTTGTTATGACAGGAGGCTGATATATATACACTGCTCGAAAAAAATAAAGGGAACACTTAAACAACACAATGTAACTCCAAGTCAATCACACTTCTGTGAAATCAAACTGTCCACTTAGGAAGCAACACTGATTGACAATACATTTCACATGCTGTTGTGCAAATGGAATAGACAACAGGTGGAAATTATAGGCAATTAGCAAGACACCCCCAATAAAGGACTGGTTTTGCAGGTGGTGACCACAGACCACTTCTCAGTTCCTATGCTTCCTGGCTGATGTTTTGGTCACTTTTGAATGCTGGCGGTGCTTTCACTCTAGTGGTAGCATGAGACGGAGTCTACAACACACACAAGTGGCTCAGGTAATGCAGCTCATCCAGGATGGCACATCAATGCGAGCTGTGGCAAGAAGGTTTGCTGTGTCTGTCAGCGTAGTGTCCAGAGCATGGAGGCGCTACCAGGAGACAGGCCAGTACATCAGGAGACGTGGAGGAGGCCGTAGGAGGGCAACAACCCAGCAGCAGGACTGCTACCTCCGCCTTTGTGCAAGGAGGAGCAGGAGGAGCACTGCCAGAGCCCTGCAAAATGACCTCCAGCAGGCCACAAATGTGCATGTGTCTGTTCAAACGGTCAGAAACAGACTCCATGAGGGTGGTATGAGGGCCCGACGTCCACAGGTGGGGGGTTGTGCTTACAGCCCAACACCGTGCAGGACGTTTGGCATTTGCCAGAGAACACCAAGATTGGCAAATTCGCCACTGGCGCCCTGTGCTCTTCACAGATGAAAGCAGGTTCACACTGAGCATGTGACAGACGTGATAGAGTCTGGAGACGCCGTGGAGAACGTTCTGCTGCCTGCAACATCCTCCAGCATGACCGGTTTGGCGGTGGGTCAGTCATGGTGTGGGGTGGCATTTCTTTGGGGGGCCGCACAGCCCTCCATGTGCTCGCCAGAGGTAGCCTGACTGCCATTAGGTACCGAGATGAGATCCTCAGACCCCTTTTGAGACCATATGCTGGTGCGGTTGGCCCTGGGTTCCTCCTAATGCAAGACAATGCTAGACCTCATGTGGCTGGAGTGTGTCAGCAGTTCCTGCAAGAGGAAGGCATTGATGCTATGGACTGGGTATAGAGGGTGCAACAGGTCAGTACATCAGGAGTAAATGTCAGTTGGTTTTTCATAACCGAGCATTCACAGGTTGAGACAGCAGGTGCAGGTAGAGAGAGAGATAGAGAGATAGAGAGAGAGAGAGAGAGAGAGAGAGAGAGAGACAGAGAGAGCGAGAGAGGGTTGAAACAGCAGGTCCGGAACAAGGTAGCACGTCCGGTGAACAGGTCAGTGTTCCATAGTCACAGACAGAAAAGCAGAAACTGGATCAGCAGCACGACCAGGTGGACTGGGGACAGGCACAGACAGGAGTCGTCAGGCCAGGTAGTCCTGAGGCATGGTCCTAGGGCTCAGGTCCTCCGGGAGGGGAGAGAGAGAGAGAGAGAATTAGAGGGAGCATACCTAAGATCACACAGGACACCAGATAAGACAGGAGCATAACACCAGATAGGACAGACTGACCCTAGCCCCCCGGCACATAGACTATTGCAGCATAGATACTGGAGGCTGAGACAGGGGGGGTCGGGAGACACTGTGGCACCGTCCGACGATACCCCAGGACAGGGCCAACCAGGCAGGATATAACCCCACCCACTTTGCCAAAGCACAGCCCCCACACCAGTAGAGGGATATCAACAGACCACCATCTCTCTCTCTCATGGTTGCTGTATAACTCTCATATCTATTGATGCTCTCAGCTATTATAACTCTATTGATGCTCTTTTATTCTCTCTCTCTCTCTCTCTCTCTCTCTCTCTCTCTCTCTCTCTCTCTCTCTCTCTCTCTCTCTCTCTCTCTCTCTCTCTCTCTCTCTCTCTCTCTCTCTCTCTCTCTCTCTCTCTAGTCAGAAGCTCACCTTGGTCAAAGAGATGCTGGCGGGGTGTGGGGCAGGTACATGTCAGGTGAGTGGGTGGTGGGGTGTGAGGCAAGTACACACACTCTCTGACCTGATTCGTAGACATTGTCTAATGGTCGCCATGGTGTTTCTCAGGTGTTGGTTACGGATTGTTCTTTCAACTGTAAAAGTTTTGATTCATGATAATGTAACAGGTCTCCACAACATAACCACTATGTCTAGTCTAGGTGTCCACAACATAACCACTATGTCTGGTCTAGGTCTCCACAACATAACCACTATGTCTAGTCTAGGTGTCCACAACATAACCACTATGTCTAGTCTAGGTCTCCACAACATAACCACTATGTCTAGTCTCCGCAACATAACCACTATGTCTAGTCTAGGTCTCCACAACATAACCACTATGTCTAGTCTAGGTCTCCACAACATAACCACTATGTCTAGTCTCCACAACATAACCACTATGTCTGGTCTCCACAACATAACCACTATGTCTAGTCTAGGTCTCCACAACATAACCACTATGTCTAGTCTCCACAACATAACCACTATGTCTAGTCTCCACAACATAACCACTATGTCTAGTCTAGGTCTCCACAACATAACCACTATGTCTAGTCTAGGTGTCCACAACATAACCACTATGTCTGGTCTAGGTCTCCACAACATAACCACTATGTCTAGTCTAGGTGTCCACAACATAACCACTATGTCTAGTCTAGGTCTCCACAACATAACCACTATGTCTAGTCTAGGTCTCCACAACATAACCACTATGTCTAGTCTCCACAACATAACCACTATGTCTAGTCTAGGTCTCCACAACATAACCACTATGTCTAGTCTCCGCAACATAACCACTATGTCTAGTCTAGGTCTCCACAACATAACCACTATGTCTAGTCTAGGTCTCCACAACATAACCACTATGTCTGGTCTAGGTCTCCACAACATAACCACTATGTCTGGTCTCCACAACATAACCACTATGTCTAGTCTAGGTCTCCACAACATAACCACTATGTCTAGTCTAGGTCTCCACAACATAACCACTATGTCTAGTCTCCACAACATAACCACTATGTCTAGTCTAGGTCTCCACAACATAACCACTATGTCTAGTCTAGGTGTCCACAACATAACCACTATGTCTGGTCTAGGTCTCCACAACATAACCACTATGTCTAGTCTAGGTGTCCACAACATAACCACTATGTCTAGTCTAGGTCTCCACAACATAACCACTATGTCTAGTCTAGGTCTCCACAACATAACCACTATGTCTAGTCTCCACAACATAACCACTATGTCTAGTCTAGGTCTCCACAACATAACCACTATGTCTAGTCTAGGTGTCCACAACATAACCACTATGTCTGGTCTAGGTCTCCACAACATAACCACTATGTCTAGTCTAGGTGTCCACAACATAACCACTATGTCTTGTCTAGGTCTCCACAACATAACCACTATGTCTAGTCTAGGTCTCCACAACATAACCACTATGTCTAGTCTAGGTCTCCACAACATAACCACTATGTCTAGTCTCCACAACATAACCACTATGTCTAGTCTAGGTCTCCACAACATAACCACTATGTCTAGTCTCCACAACATAACCACTATGTCTAGTCTAGGTCTCCACAACATAACCACTATGTCTGGTCTAGGTCTCCACAACATAACCACTATGTCTAGTCTCCACAACATAACCACTATGTCTGGTCTCCACAACATAACCACTATGTCTAGTCTAGGTCTCCACAACATAACCACTATGTCTAGTCTAGGTCTCCACAACATAACCACTATGTCTAGTCTTCACAACATAACCACTATGTCTAGTCTAGGTCTCCACAACATAACCACTATGTCTAGTCTAGGTGTCCACAACATAACCACTATGTCTGGTCTAGGTCTCCACAACATAACCACTATGTCTAGTCTAGGTGTCCACAACATAACCACTATGTCTAGTCTAGGTCTCCACAACATAACCACTATGTCTAGTCTAGGTCTCCACAACATAACCACTATGTCTAGTCTAGGTGTCCACAACATAACCACTATGTCTGGTCTAGGTCTCCACAACATAACCACTATGTCTAGTCTAGGTGTCCACAACATAACCACTATGTCTAGTCTCCACAACATAACCACTATGTGTAGTCTAGGTGTCCACAACATAACCACTATGTCTAGTCTAGGTGTCCACAACATAACCACTATGTCTGGTCTAGGTCTCCACAACATAACCACTTATGTCTAGTCTCCACAACATAACCACTATGTCTAGTCTAGGTGTCCACAACATAACCACTATGTCTGGTCTAGGTCTCCACAACATAACCACTATGTCTGGTCTAGGTGTCCACAACATAACCACTAGGTCTAGTCTAGGTCTCCACAACATAACCACTATGTCTAGTCTAGGTCTCCACAACATAACCACTATGTCTAGTCTAGGTCTCCACAACATAACCACTATGTCTAGTCTAGGTCTCCACAACATAACCACTATGTCTAGTCTAGGTCTCCACAACATAACCACTATGTCTAGTCTAGGTCTCCACAACATAACCACTATGTCTGGTCTCCACAACATAACCACTATGTCTAGTCTAGGTGTCCACAACATAACCACTATGTCTAATATCCACAACATAACCACTATGTCTGGTCTCCACAACATAACCACTATGTCTAGTCTCCACAACATAACCACTATGTCTAGTCTAGGTCTCCACAACATAACCACTATGTCTGGTCTAGGTCTCCACAACATAACCACTATGTCTGGTCTAGGTGTCCACAACATATCCACTAGGTCTGGTCTAGGTCTCCACAACATAACCACTATGTCTAGTCTGGTCTCCACAACATAACCACTATGTCTAGTCTAGGTCTCCACAACATAACCACTATGTCTAGTCTAGGTCTCCACAACATAACCACTATGTCTAGTCTAGGTGTCCACAACATAACCACTATGTCTGGTCTAGCACAACTGTCTGGTCTCCACAACATAACCACTATGTCTAGTCTAGGTGTCCACAACATAACCACTATGTCTAGTCTCCACAACATAACCACTATGTCTAGTCTCCACAACATAACCACTATGTCTAGTCTAGGTCTCCACAACATAACCACTATGTCTAGTCTAGGTCTCCACAACATAACCACTATGTCTAGTCTAGGTCTCCACAACATAACCACTATGTCTAGTCTAGGTGTCCACAACATATCCACTATGTCTGGTCTAGGTCTCCACAACATAACCACTATGTCTAGTCTCCACAACATAACCACTATGTCTAGTCTAGGTCTCCACAACATAACCACTATGTCTAGTCTAGGTCTCCACAACATAACCACTATGTCTAGTCTAGGTGTCCACAACATATCCACTATGTCTGGTCTAGGTCTCCACAACATAACCACTATGTCTAGTCTAGGTCTCCACAACATAACCACTATGTCTAGTCTAGGTGTCCACAACATAACCACTATGTCTAGTCTCCACAATATAACCACTATGTCTGGTCTAGGTCTCCACAACATAACCACTATGTCTAGTCTAGGTCTCCACAACATAACCACTATGTCTAGTCTCCACAACATAACCACTATGTCTGGTCTAGGTCTCCACAACATAACCACTATGTCTAGTCTCCACAACATAACCACTATGTCTAGTCTCCACAACAAACCACTATGTCTAGTCTCCACAACATAACCACTATGTCTGGTCTCCACAACATAACCACTATGTCTAGTCTAGGTGTCCACAACATAACCACTATGTCTAGTCTCCACAACATAACCACTATGTCTAGTCTCCACAACATAACCACTATGTCTAGTCTCCACAACATAACCACTATGTCTAGTCTCCACAACATAACCACTATGTCTAGTCTCCACAACATAACCACTATGTCTAGTCTAGGTCTCCACAACATAACCACTATGTCTAGTCTAGGTCTCCACAACATAACCACTATGTCTAGTCTAGGTCTCCACAACATAACCACTATGTCTAGTCTCCACAACAAACCACTATGTCTAGTCTCCACAACATAACCACTATGTCTAGTCTCCACAACATAACCACTATGTCTAGTCTCCACAACATAACCACTATGTCTAGTCTAGGTCTCCACAACATAACCACTATGTCTAGTCTCCACAACATAACCACTATGTCTAGTCTAGGTCTCCACAACATAACCACTATGTCTAGTCTACACAACATAACCACTATGTCTGGTCTCCACAACATAACCACTATGTCTAGTCTAGGTCTCCACAACATAACCACTATGTCTAGTCTAGGTCTCCACAACATAACCACTATGTCTAGTCTAGGTCTCCACAACATAACCACTATGTCTAGTCTAGGTCTCCACAACATAACCACTATGTCTAGTCTCCACAACATAACCACTATGTCTGGTCTCCACAACATAACCACTATGTCTAGTCTAGGTCTCCACAACATAACCACTATGTCTAGTCTAGGTCTCCACAACATAACCACTATGTCTAGTCTAGGTCTCCACAACATAACCACTATGTCTGGTCTAGGTCTCCACAACATAACCACTATGTCTAGTCTCCACAACATAACCACTATGTCTAGTCTAGGTCTCCACAACATAACCACTATGTCCAGTCTAGGTCTCCACAACATAACCACTATGTCCAGTCTAGGTCTCCACAACATGTTGTCTGCAGCTTCTATGAAGGACAGAGAGCTCTGGCATGTCATCATTAGGAACATAAGGAAGTTAGCAACACAGCAGGTGATCAACTATTCAACAGTCTTCCTGGCCAGACAGAGACTGTGGGAAGAGACTAAAGTATTCTCTAGCTGAGCTGTACTGGAGGTATCAGCCAGATAAAGCATTTCAGGTCACTGGACCAGGAGCACAGTGTGTGTATTTGTGTGCGTTTTGTACGTGTGTGTGTGTGCGTGAGAGAGGGAAAGCGTGAGTGTGTGTGTATCTGTGTTAGGAGTGTAGTAGTCAACCTAACCGTCCATTAGGTCAAAGACAGCTAGCTCAGAACAGCCCAGGGAACAGTAGATTAGATTAGGAGGACCAACTGGCCATCTCACCTTTAATCCCGTTATCCAGTTACTACAGCCTGGATTACACAGGGAAAACAAGGGTGGATATTAGTTAATGGTGTCCGTAGTGTGGTCTAGCTCCTGGACTAATTGGTAACATAAATAGGAGTTAGTCAGTTGATAGCTGTTAGCACGTTGATGTCCGGTAGGTTCTAGCTAGCTTCTGGACCTATTGATTACACTGCGGAGTTGCTAATGCTAGCTATTAGCTGTAAGGAGGTTGAATGTCTTTGCTATTAACAGGCTCTCATCGTAAAGCAGACTTTTAACCATTGCTCTAGTGTAGTGCTGATGTAGCTTACATGGAGTCTTGAGTAATAAAGGCCTACATAGGATCTTAATTTGACCAGTTTCTCACAGCAGGAAAATAATCCTGCAGCAACAGGAAATATGAGTTATTGTGTGGATTATAAATAATGGACATTTTTGTAAGGGTTGATATGATCCATTTTTAGTTAGGGCAGATCAAGTCTGAAATTATATAAAGTGGACATTACAAACTTTAGAAGCCTGTTTAAACCTTGAATACACTACAAGTTTGCATTTCCTGCTGTGCGGGAAATTTCCTGCAACAACAGGGTGGTCAAATTAAGATCCTTCACCTGTATCTATCCCCCAGAAAATATCCCACCCCTGGTTATAACACCTTATCAAATGTTCCTGTCAGATATTTTCATCTTGTATTTGTGTTTATCCCCACAGGTTATCGTCACAACTCCTATGGAGATGTTGAAGATTCAGCTTCAAGATGCTGGGAGAATTGGTAAGAGAGAGATGGAGGAGAATCTGTAAGAGATTTAAAGAGATGGAGGAGAATCTGTAAGAGAGAGATGGAGGAGAATTGGTAAGAGAGAGATGGAGGAGAATTGGTAAGAGAGAGATGGAGGAGAATCGGTAAGAGAGAGATGGAGGAGAATTGGTAAGAGAGAGATGGAGGAGAATTGGTAAGAGAGAGATGGAGGAGAATTGGTAAGAGAGAGATGGAGGAGAATTGGTAAGAGAGAGATAGAGGAGAATCTGTAAGAGATTTAGAGAGATAGAGGAGAATCTGTAAGAGATTTAGAGAGATGGAGGAGAATCTGTAAGAGATTTAGAGAGATGGAGGAGAATCTGTAAGAGAGAGGTGGAAAAGAATATGTAAGAGATTTAGAGAGATGGAGGAGAATCTGTAAGAGAGAGGTGGAAAAGAATATGTAAGAGATTTAGAGAGATGGAGGAGAATCTGTATAAGATTTAGAGAGATGGAGGAGAATCTGTAAGAGATTTGGAGAGATGGAGGAGAATCTGTAAGAGAGAGATGGAGGAGAATCGGTAAGAGAAAGATGGAGGAGAATCGGTAAGAGAGAGATGGAGGAGAATCGGTAAGAGAGAGATGGAGGAGAATCGGTAAGAGAGAGATGGAGGAGAATCGGTAAGAGAGAGATGGAGGAGAATCGCACTACCCTCTGTAGCACCTTGTGGTCGGAGGCCGAGCAGTTGCCATACCAGGCGGTGAGTCAACCAGTCAGGATGCTCTTGATGGTGAAGCTGTAGAACTTTTTGAGGATCTGAGGACCCATGCCAAATCTTTTCAGCCTCCTGAGGGGGAATAGGCATTGTCGTGCCCTCTTCACGACTGTCTTGGTGTGTTTGGACCATGATAGTTCGTTGGTGATGTGGACACTAAGGAACTTGAAGGTCTCAACCTGCTCTACTACAGCCCCGTCGATGAGAATGGGTCGTGCTCAGTCCACTTTTTTTCCCCCTGTAGTCCACGATCATCTCCTTTGTCTTGATCACGTTGAGGGAGAGGTTGTTATCCTGGCACCACACGGCCAGGTCTCTGACCTCCTCCCTATAGGCTGTCTCATCGTTGTTGGTGATCAGGCCTACCACTGTTGTGTCATCGGCAAACTTAATGATGGTGTTGGAGTCGTGCCTGGCCATGCAGTCATGGGTGAACAGGGAGTACAGGAGGGGACTGAGCACGCACCCCTGAGGGGCCCCCGTGTTGAGGATGTGTTGTTACCTACCCTTACCACCTGGGGGCGGCCTGTCAGGAAGTCCAGGATCCAGTTGCAGAGGGAGGTGTTTAGTCCCAGGGTCATTAGCTTAGTGATGAGCTTTGAGGGCACTATGGTGTTGAACGCTGAGCTGTAGTCTATGAACAGCATTCTCACGTAGGTGTTTTTTTTGTCCAGGTGGGAAAGGGCAGTGTGGAGTGCAATAGATATTGCATCATCTGTGGATCTGTTGGGGCGGTATGCAAATTGGAGTGAGTCTAGGAACTTGAAGCTCTCAACCTGCTCCATTACAGCTGATGATGGTGTTGATGTGAGACATGACCAGCCTTTCAAAACACTTCATGGCTACAGATGTGAGTGCTACGGGTCGGTAGTCATTTAGGCAGGTTATCTTAGTGTCCTTGGGCACAGGGACTATGGTGGTTTGCTTGAAACATGTAGGTCAGGGACAGGTTGAAAATGTCAGTGAAGACACTTGCCAGTTGGTCAGCGCATGCTCTGAGTACACGTCCTGGTCTGCTTGAAACATGTACAGTACAGTGCCTTGCAAAAGTATTCATCCCCCTTGGCGTTTTTCCTATTTTGTTGCATTACAACCTATCATTTAAATGGATTTTGATTTTGATTTCATGTAATGGACATACACAAAATAGTCCAAATTGGTGAAGTGAGGTAAAAAAAATAACTTGTTTCAAACAATTCTAAAAGAATATGTAACGGAAAAGTGGTGCGTGCATATGTATTCACCCCCTTTGCTATGAAGCCCCTAAATAAGGTCTGGTGCAACCAATTACCTTCAGAAGTCACATAATTAGTTAAATAAAGTCCACCTGTGTGCAATCTAAGTGTCACATGGTCTGTCACATGATCTCAGTATATATACACCTGTTCGGAAAGGCCCCAGAGTCTGCAACACCACTAAGCAAGGGGCACCACCAAGCAAGCGGCACCATGAAGACCAAGAAGCTCTCCAAACAGGTCAGGGACAAAGTTGTGGAGAAGTACAGATCAGGGTTGGGTTATAAAGAAATATCCTAAACTTTGAACATCCCATGGAGCACCATTAAATCCATTATTAAAAAATAGAACGAATATGGCACCACAACAAACCTGCCAAGAGAGGGCTGCCCACCAAAACTCACGGACCAGGCAAGGAGGGCATTAATCGGAGAGGCAACAAAGAGACCAACAATAACCCTGAAGGAGCTGCAAAGCTCCACAGCGGAGATTGGAGTAGTTGTCCATAGGACCACTTTAAGCCGTACACTCCACAGAGCTAGGCTTTACGGAAGAATGGCCAGAAAAAAGCCCTTGCTTAAAGAAAAAAATAAGCAAATACGTTTGGTGTTTGCCAAAAGGCATGTGGGAGACTCCCCAAACATATGGAAGAAGGTACTCTGATCAGATGAGACTAAAATGTAGCTTTTTGGCCATCAAGGAAAACGCTATGTCTGGCGCAAACCCAACACCTCTCATCACCCCGAGAACACTATCCCTACTGTGAAGCATGGTGGTGGCAGCATCATGCTGTGGGGATATTTTTCATCGGAAGGGACTGGGAAACTGGTCAGAATTGAAGGAATGATGGATGGTGCTAAATACAGGGAAATTCTTTAGGGAAACCTGTTTCAGTCTTCCAGAGATTTGAGACTGGGATGGAGGATCACCTTCCAGCAGGACAATGACCCTAAGCATACTGCTAAAGCAACACTCGAGTGGTTTAAGGGGAAACATTTACATGTCTTGGAATGGCCTAGTCAAAGCCCAGACCTCCAATTGAGAATATGTGGTATGACTTAAAGATTGCTGTACACCAGTGGAACCCATCCAACTTGAAGGAGCTGGAGCAGTTTTGCCTTGAAGAATGGGCATAAATCCCAGTGGCTAGATGTGCCAAGCTTATAGAGACATACCCCAAGAGACTTGCAGCTGTAATTGCTGCAAAAGGTGGCTCTACAAAGTATTGACTTTGGGGGGGTGAATAGTTATGCACGCTCAAGTTTTCTGTTTTTTTGTCTTATTTCTTATTTGTTTCACCCCCCAAAATATTTTGCATCTTCAAAGTGGTAGGCATGTTGTGTAAATCAAATGATACAAACCCCCCAAAAATCCAATTTAATTCCAGGTTGTAAGGCAACAAAATAGGAAAAATGCCAAGGGGGGTGAATACTTTCACAAGCCACTGTAGGTATTACAGACTCGGCCAGGGACAGGTTGAAAATGTCAGTGAAGACACTTGCCAGTTGGTCAGCGCATGCTCGGAGTACACGTCCTGGTAATCCGTCTGGCCCTACGGACTTGTGAATGTTGACCTGTTTAAAGGTCTTACTCACATCGGCTACGGAGAGCGTGATCACACAGTCATCCGGAACAGCTGATGCTCTCATGCATGCTTCAGTGTTGCCTGCCTCGAAGCGAGCATAGAAGTAATTTAGCTCGACTTGTAGGCTCGTGTCACTGTGCAGCTTGCGGCTGTGCTTCCCTTTGTAGTCTGTAATAGTTTGCAAGCCCTGCCACATCCGACGAGCATCAGAGCCGGTGTAGTACGATTCAATCTTAGTCCTGTATTGACGCTTTGCCTGTTTGATGGTTCGTCGGAGGGCATAGCAGGATTTCTTATAAGCGTCCAGGTTAGAGTCCCACTACTTGAAAGTGGCAGCTCTACCCTTTAGCTCAGTGCGGATGTTGCCTGTAATCCATGGCTTCTGGTTGGGGTATGTACGCACAGTCACTGTGGGGACGACGTCATCAATGCACTTATTGATGAAGCCGGTAACTGATGTGGTGTACTCCTCAATGCCATCGGAAGAATCCCGGAACATATTCCAGTCTGTGCTAGCAAAACAGTCCTGTAGCTTAGCATCTGCGTCATCTGACCACTTCCGTATTGAGCGAGTCACTGGTACTTCCTGCTTTAGTTTTTGCTTGTGAGCAGGAAACAGGAGGATAGAATTATGGTCAGATTTGCCAAATGGAGGGCGAGGGAGAGCTTTGTACGCGTCTCTATGTGTAGATTAAAGGTGGTCTAGAGTTTTCCTCCATTCATTGCCCAATAAAACCCCACAGTAGAGGTGTCTTAATACCCATAAAACCTAGCGGTCAAACAGGAAAATGGTTCCAATCATTTTTCCACCATTCATTTTTCCCATAAGGGATTTAAGAAACACTTACATAAGGGCTGTGTTTCGTATAGGCTTACCCTAGCGTGACGTTTTGATAACCATGTAAATCGGTGACTTTGATCAATATATTCGGCTCTATTTACTCGGATTCAAAAATGCTAATTATTATCAAGGTCGACTTCATTCAAAACTACAAATCCCTGCAAGCTCCTACACGTCATCTCTAGATGACACCTTTGCTAACAGGTATTGTGTCAATTTAAAAGTGGCATAAGGCAGTTCACAGAATTGTCCATTTAAAGAAATGTAGCCAATTTATTCAATACAACATTAGTTAATCCAGAGATTCTTACCTCGATTCGGCAGTCTCGTCCAGATCATCATGGCATTTGTAGTTCTTTATGATAGCCACATTAGCAGCTAATTAGCATACAGGCGAATATATTGATAAAAGTCACCTTGTCCTACTTACAAAGCACCCATTTTTATCATAGGTACACTTCAACTGTGAGAGACGGAATCTAAAACAAAAATCCAGAAAATCACATTGTATGATTTTTAAGTAGTTAATTTGCATTTTATTGCATGACATAAGTATTTGATACATCAGAAAAGCAGAACTTAATATTTGGTACAGAAACCTTTGTTTGCAATTACAGAGATCATACGTTTCCTGTAGGTCTTGACCAGGTTTGCACACACTGCAGCAGGGATTTTGGCCCACTCCTCCATACAGACCTTCTCCAGATCCTTCAGGTTTCGGGGCTGTCGCTGGGCAATACCGACTCTCAGCTCCCTCCAAAGATGTTCTATTGGGTTCAGGTCTGGAGACTGGCTAGGCCACTCCAGGACCTTGAGATGCTTCTTACGGAGCCACTCCTTAGTTGCCCTGGCTGTGTGTTTCGGGTCGTTGTCATGCTGGAAGACCCAGCCACGACCCATCTTCAATGCTCTTACTGAGGGAAGGAGGTTGTTGGCCAAGATCTCGTGATACATGCCCCCTCCATCCTCCCCTCAATACGGTGCAGTTGTCCTGTCCCCTTTGCAGAAAAGCATCCCCAAAAAATGATGTTTCCACCTCCATGCTTCATGGTTTGGATGGTGTTCTTGGGGTTGTACTCATCCTTCTTCTTCCTCCAAACACGGCGAGTGGAGTTTAGACCAAAAAGCTCTATTTTTGTCTCATCAGACCACATGACCTTCTCCCATTCCTACTCTGGATCATCCAGATGGTCATTGGCAAACTTCAGACGGGCCTGGACATGCGCTGGCTTGAGCAGGGGGACCTTGCGTGCACTGCAGGATTTTAATCCATGACGGCGTAGTGTGTTACTAATGGTTTTCTTTGAGACTGTGGTCTCAGCTCTCTTCAGGTCATTGACCAGGTCCTGCCGTGTAGTTCTGGGCTGATCCCTCACCTTCCTCATGATCATTGATGCCCCACGAGGTGAGATCTTGCATGGAGCCCCAGACCGAGGGTGATTGACCGTCATCTTGAACTTCTTCAATTTTCTAATAATTGCGCCAACAGTTGTTGCCTTCTCACCAAGCTGCTTGCCTATTGTCCTGTAGCCCATCCCAGCCTTGTGCAGGTCTACAATTTTATCCCTGATGTCCTTACACAGCTCTCTGGTCTTGGCCATTGTGGAGAGGTTGGAGTCTGTTTGATTGAGTGTGTGGACAGGTGTCTTTTATACAGGTAACGAGTTCAAATAGAAAATGTGATTTTCTGGATTTTTGTTTGAGATTCCGTCTCTCACAGTTGAAGTGTACCTATGATAAAAATTACAGACCTCTACATGCTTTGTAAGTAGGAAAACCTGCAAAATCGGCAGTGTATCAAATACTTGTTCTCCCCACTGTAGGAATGCTACCAAAAATAATTTAATGAAACTGGTTACAATTGATGGAGTAACCCATGATTCACCAAATTATATTTTGAAGGAAGAAACAAAGTACTTTAAGCATATGTTTTCTTTTCAGTCGCCTCCATCTCCTCTAACTGAAGCTAATTGTAGAGATGTTTTTTCTATTGATAATGTCAAATTAACAGCCACACAGAAAGACTCATGTGAAGGTGAAATTACAGAGGAGGAACTTCTGGATGCAATTAAAGACTTTAAGTCTGGGAAAACTCCAGGGTTGGATGGCATACCAGTCGAGGTATACCAAACCTTTTTTGATATACTAAGAGGACCGTTATTAGCATGTTTTAACCACTCCTATGTAAATGGTAGATTATCTGACACTCAAGAAGAAGGTCTGATCTCATTATTACTGAAACAGGATACAAGTGGAAAATATAAAGATCCAGTCCATTAAAATTGGAGGCCCCTTACACTTCAGTGTTGTGATGCAAAAATTCTAGCAAAATGTATAGCACATAGAATTAAAAAGGTATTGTCGGATATTATTCATTCTAATCAGACAGGTTTTTTACATGGAAGATACATTGGAAATAATATAAGACAAGTATTGGAAACAATAGAACACTATGGAAAATCTTGGAAACCAGGCCTGCTATCCATAGCAGACTTTGAAAAGGCATTTGATAAAGTATGACTGGGGTTTATATATATAAATTATATTATTTCAATTTTGGAGAATCTCTTATAAAATGGGTCAAAATCATGTATAGTAACCCTAGGTGTAAAATAGTAAATAATGGCTATTTCTCCGAAAGTTTTAAACTGTCAAGAGGAGTGAAACAAGGTTGTCCTATCGGCATATCTATTTATTGTGGCCATCGAGATGTTAGCTATTAAAATCAGATCCAACAATAATATCAGGGGATTAGAAATACAGGTCTTAAAAACAAAGGTGTCATTGTACACAGATGATTCATGTTTTCTTTTAAATCCACAACTAGAATTCCTCCACAGCCTCATAGAGGATCTAGATACATTTTCTAACCTTTCTGGATTACAACCAAATTATGACAAATGTACTATATTACGTATTGGATCACTAAAAAATACAATTTTTACATTACCATGTAGTTTACCAATAAAATGGTCTGATGGTGATGTGGATATACTCGGAATATATATCCCAAAGGAAATAAATGATCTCACTTCAATACATTTTAATAGAAAGTTAGCAAAAATAGATAAGATCTTGCTACCATGGAAAGGTAAATACCTGTCAATTTGTGGAAAAATCACCCTGATTAACTCTTTATTATTATCCCAGTTTACCTATTTGCTTATGGTCTTGCCTATGCCTAGCGAACAGTTTTTTAAATTATATGAGAAAAAAATATTCCATTTTATTTGGAATGGCAAGCCAGACAAAATTAAACGGGCCTATTTATATAACGAATATGAATTCGGAGGACAGAAGTTATTAAATATTAAAGTATTAGACCTATCACTAAAAGCTTCAGTCATACAAAAGTTATACTTAAATCCGAACAGGTTCTCTAGCAAATTAGTATGATTGTCTCACCCAATGTTCAAGAATGGCCTTTTTCCCTTTATTCAGATTACAACCACTCACTTTCAGTTATTTGAAAAGGAAATAATCTCCCAAATATCACTATTTCTAAAACAAGCCATAGAAAGTTGGTTGCAATTTCAATTTAATCCTCCAGAAACGACAGAACAAATAATGCAACAAATATTGTGGTTAAACTCAAATATACTAATTGACAAAAAACCTTCTTTTTTTTTTGACAAAATCTTTAAAAAAGTATAATCTTTGTAAATGATATCATCGGTAGGACTGGTGGAGTTATGTCGCACATGCAGCCAACTAAAACATATGGAAATGTCTGCTCTACCCAAAATTACAAGCAAATAATTGCAGCCTTACCGCAAAAATGGAAGAGGAAAGTGGAAGGGGGAGAAAGTAAGGAATGTCGGCCTTGCATTAAAGAACATAATTGGTTAAGGAAAACTGTGATAAATAAAAAAGTATATCAGTTTCATTTAAGGACCAAAGGATTGACAGCCGTCCCATATAGATTGCAAAATAGTTGGGAAGAGATTTTTGACGTACTGATCCCACGGCATAGTGTTTATGAACTGATATGCAAAACGACACCGGATTCAAAACTTAGAATCTTTCAATTTAAATTATTATATAACATTCTTGCTACCAATAGAATGTTATTTATATGGGGGATACAATCTTCCCAGCTCTGCAGATTTTGCTGCGAAGAGACAGAATCATTAGATCATTTGTTTTGGTACTGTCCATTTGTAGCTTGTTTTTGGACACAGGTCCAGGAATGGCTAAAGGATTGCAATATTTACCTGGAGCTAACCTTGCAGATAGCATTACTGGGTGATCTGAAAAGTCATAGTCAATCGATCAATAACATAATAATACTTTTAGCAAAAATGTTTATTTTCAATTCACAATCTGTAGAAACAATGAGAATAGAAAGGTTCAGAACTTTTGTAAGACATCACAGTACAGTTGAAATATATATGGCAAATATAAATCCTATATGGATGGTGTTAAGAGATAGATGGGAGGTGTTGAATGGAATTGAAGGATGGGACTAATAACAACTAACAACAAATAATAACAAGATAACTAATAATGTAAGCATACTGTGTCCATAATAAGTATATAGGTTGTATGTTGGGAGCTTTTGTGAAAGAGCACAGTTAGAAAGATATGGCATATAGAAGCAAACCGGATGGACATCATGAAAATGATCGGAGAGGTTGAGAGTAGAAGAAGTTCAGGAGAAAAAACAAACAAAATAGAATTATTGTAAAATTGACTGTGTCCGTAAAATATAGATAGTAAGTATAAGCTAGAAGTAGAGGCCTAAGCATTGTTGTTCACTAGTTTACTCCAAGGAGGGAAAGGGTGGTGGGGTTGGAAAGTAATGAAGGGGAATATATATATACATTTAAAGGATATGTATGTATGTCTGTGTGTATGTGTGTGTGTATGTGTGTATGTGTGTATATGTGTATATGTGTATATGTATATATATGTGTATATTATATATATATATATATATAAACATGGGGGATTGGAAGTGATGCAGACAATTACATTGATAGAAGTTACAATCTATCTGCAATATTAAGCTGATCTACCCCCCAAAAAATTAAAATTAATAAAAAAGCCTACACAAAACACAGCCCTTATTTTAAGTGTTTCTAAAATGTCCTATGGGAAAAATGCACGGTGGAAAAATTATTGGAACCATTTCCCCGTTTGAACGCTAGGTTTTATGGGTATCATGACTCATACTGCGGTACTCTATGGGATTATTATTCCTATCTCCTCCTTTCTGTAATATTTCTGGGAGCTGAAATATGGATAAATGCTGCCCTCTGTGGTCAATAATGGAATCACAGGCTGTTGACCTGCTAGTAAATAACCCTAATAAAGACTTATCTTCTCATAATAATCTGGCCTAAATAAATACCAGCAAACTAGTTAAGATATATAGACAGACAGACAAATAGAGATACCACAGCAAGTGCGATCTAACAACATGCTCCCCCCAGAGGCCCAGAGGAAGCTGATGCCAGAGACAGTAGTACCGGGGGCCGTCCCGACCAAGTCCCCCACCGCCATGCAGCTGACCAGGGAACTACTGAAAGAGAAGGGCATCGCTGGGCTGTACAAGGGTCTGGGGGCCACACTGCTCAGGTAGGGCTAGATACAAGACCCTGCTCTGAGACACTACATAACACTATATACAAGACCCTGCTCTGATACACTACATAACACTATTTAGAGACATGCTCTGATACACTACATAACACTCCCCTCTCCCTTCTCCTCTCCTCTCCTCTCCTCTCCCCTCTCCCCTCCCCCCTCCCCTCTATTTAGAGACATGCTCTGATACACTACATAACACTATTTAGAGACATACACTGCTCTGACCACCAAGCACTACACCACTCTAGACTCTAGCATTGTCTTAACTTGATTCCTTGTGTCCTCTCTCCTTGCCTCCTCAAAATGCTTTGGAGGAGAAGGTCCGAGACAAAGTGACCTTAGATCTTCTCCTCCAGGATGGTTTGAGAAGGAGTCGAGGAAAGAGGATGCAAGGAATCAAGGAAATACAACTACAGTCCATCTATAAAGACACAGACACAATGCTCTGTCCACAATGCTGAGGTATGACAATATGATAAACTCTACTCTGCTGATTTCTCATTCTCTGATTCCTCTCTCCTTTCCTCCCCTCCACCCCTCCCTACCTCTCCTCTCCTCTCCTCTCCTCTCCTCTCCTCTCCTCTCCTCTCCTCTCCTCTCCTCTCCTCTCCTCTCCTCTCCTCTCCTCTCCTCTCAGGGATGTTCCGTTCTCCATCATCTACTTCCCTCTGTTTGCCAACCTGAACACCCTGGGGAAGAGAGGAGCGGAGGGCCCCGCCCCGTTCTATGTGTCCTTCCTGGCAGGCTGTCTGGCTGGCAGCACTGCCGCTGTGGCTGTCAACCCTGTAGATGGTGAGACATAATATTATAATATACAGTATATAATTAATAATACTGCAGTAATATGGGCTGGCATCACCGCCACTGTGGCTTTCAACCCCCAATCTAGATGGTGAGACATGGGACTTGCTTTAGAATGTCTTATAACTTCTTATGAGACGCTAGAATGTCATACAATAAGGCTTATACTTTTTTTCTGTATTTAGTCTGGATCTTAAATCAACCATATATATTCTTAGTTGCATCCGTGTGTGTTGTAGTGTTTAACATGGTGTTGTTTGTGTATTTACAGTGATAAAGACCAGAATCCAGTCCATGAACAGAGGGAGTACAGAGGAAACTTACAGCGGGGTGACTGACTGTATCAGGTAATCTCAAATTGCGCCAACACATGTTAACTAGGCTAGTTTACAACATCTTGATTCCTAAAAGGATCTTTGTCAGATGAAGATTGTTTCAAGGATTGAAATGTTTTAAACTACTTTTTTTTTTATGCCCGGCAACCCCTAAATTTGAGATGTGCATTGGGGCACTTCAGGTTTTTTCGCTCTCAGAATCAACTGTGATTACTATAGCTTTAACTATGCTTTGTGGAAAGGAACTTTTTCTGCTTCTTCCAGGGAACAAATAGCTAATTTGGAGGATCTGTATTCAACTATTTTAATACAAATCTCAGAAAGTAACTACTTTGGATTGTCTGCCTTCAACTAATGGCAGGGCTGTATCTGGAACTGCATGTTGAAGATAGAAGTAGAATGAATAGAGCACACAATCTCTACTATTCCAATCTATCTGATAGTCATATTTGATCTACACAATACATTTCTATCAGAACATTCTGTAAATGTCCATTCTCCTGAATATTGCCCCAGGTGTACATTATCAAGTCAAATAAATTAAACCAATGATATTTTGTACAGATAAGTAAGTATACATAAGTTGTGATGCTCAACTACTGAATGGCTCGTTCAACATGCCTCTGAAAAAGTTGAAAGCAGCAATTAATTTTATGATACCTGAAGATACTGCAATTTAATTCAAAGCCATTTGCAAACATTGCAAACAGCAAGTTGGATGCTTAGCTAAAACAACCTGGAACCTCTTTGTCCATCTGAGGGTGTGTTCCTGTTCACTCAGAGTACAAACTAACATGATTTTCCAACTACCTTGATGATCTACTTACTCAAACTAACATGATCTACTTACTCAAACTAACATGATTTACTTACTCAAACTAACATGATTTACTTACTCAAACTAACATGATTTACTTACTCAAACTAACATGATTTACTTACTCAAACTAACATGATTTACTTACTCAAACTAACATGATTTACTTACTCAAACTAACATGATTTACTTACTCAAACTAACATGATCTACTTACTCAAACTAACATGATTTACTTACTCAAACTAACATGATTTACTTACTCAAACTAACATGATTTACTTACACAAACTAACATGATTTACTTACTCAAACTAACATGATTTACTTACTCAAACTAACATGATCTACTTACTCAAACTAACATGATTTACTTACTCAAACTAACATGATTTACTTACTCAAACTAACATGATTTACTTACTCAAACTAACATGATTTACTTACACAAACTAACATGATTTACTTACTCAAACTAACATGATCTACGTACTCAAACTAACATGATTTTCCACCTACCTTGGCTGTAGTTGATTCAAGAAGGCAGTTTTGGGATATTTAGTTTCGACACTTAACATCCATATTGTGTTACTGTTCGCGTTCTCAGTAACACTTGACGTAAAACTGTTCTTGTGTAATTAAAAACTGTAATTAATCACTTTTGGAGCAACATTTTATTAGCATGTTGTTACATAATATTTTGGTAATTGCATTTTAATTGCATAGCAATGAGCTGAGAGTTTTTGTAGCTGCTGTATTTGAGGAATAGCGACAGTTCCTTCTCCCACTTATGTAATAACTCCATTACTATGCAATTATAAAGACATTTCCAAAGTCCTATGTAACGACAATGTTGCTATTGTAATAATCACAAAGTTACTACACATGTATAAGAACTGGATGTCAAGTGTTATTGTGTTTCCTTATGTCACTCATTATGTACATATATATATTATTTATTTTTCTTCTATTTTGGGGGTAGATCAGCTTAATATTGCAGATAGATTGTATCTTCTATCAATGTAATTGTCTGCATCACTTCCAATCCCCCATGTTTATATATATATATATATATATATATATATAAATACAGTGGGGGAAAAAAGTATTTAGTCAGCCACCAATTGTGCAAGTTCTCCCACTTAAAAAGATGAGAGAGGCCTGTAATTTTCATCATAGGTACACGTCAACTATGACAGACAAATTGAGATTTTTTTTCTCCAGAAAATCACATTGTAGGATTTTTAATGAATTTATTTGCAAATTATGGTGGAAAATAAGTATTTGGTCACCTACAAACAAGCAAGATTTCTGGCTCTCACAGACCTGTAACTTCTTCTTTAAGAGGCTCCTCTGTCCTTCACTCGTTACCTGTATTAATGGCACCTGTTTGAACTTGTTATCAGTATAAAAGACACCTGTCCACAACCTCAAACAGTCACACTCCAAACTCCACTATGGCCAAGACCAAAGAGCTGTCAAAGGACACCAGAAACAAAATTGTAGACCTGCACCAGGCTGGGAAGACTGAATCTGCAATAGGTAAGCAGCTTGGTTTGAAGAAATCAACTGTGGGAGCAATTATTAGGAAATGGAAGACATACAAGACCACTGATAATCTCCCTCGATCTGGGGCTCCACGCAAGATCTCACCCAGTGGGGTCAAAATGATCACAAGAACGGTGAGCAAAAATCCCAGAACCACACGGGGGACCTAGTGAATGACCTGCAGAGAGCTGGGACCAAAGTAACAAAGCCTACCATCAGTAACACACTACGCCGCCAGGGACTCAAATCCTGCAGTGCCAGACGTGTCCCACTGCTTAAGCCAGTACATGTCCAGGCCCGTCTGAAGTTTGCTAGAGTGCATTTGGATGATCCAGAAGAGGATTGGGAGAATGTCATATGGTCAGATTAAACCAAAATAGAACTTTTTGGTAAAAACTCAACTCGTCGTGTTTGGAGGACAAAGAATGCTGAGTTGCATCCAAAGAACACCATACCTACTGTGAAGCATGGGGGTGGAAACATCATGCTTTGGGGCTGTTTTTCTGCAAAGGGACCAGGACGACTGATCCGTGTAAAGGAAAGAATGAATGGGGCCATGTATCGTGAGATTTTGAGTGAAAACCTCCTTCCATCAGCAAGGGCATTGAAGATGAAACGTGGCTGGGTCTTTCAGGAGTGGCTTCGTAAGAAGCATTTCAAGGTCCTGGAGTGGCCTAGCCAGTCTCCAGATCTCAACCCCATAGAAAATCTTTGGAGGGAGTTGAAAGTCTGTGTTGCCCAGCGACAGCCCCAAAACATCACTGCTCTAGAGGAGATCTGCATGGAGGAATGGGCCAAAATACCAGCAACAGTGTGTGAAAACCTTGTGAAGACTTACAGAAAACGTTTGACCTGTGTCATTGCCAACAAAGGGTATATAACAAAGTATTGAGAAACTTTTGTTATTGACCAAATACTTATTTTCCACCATAATTTGCAAATAAATTCATTAAAAATCCTACAATGTGTTTTTCTGGATTTTCTTTTCTCATTTTGTCTGTCATAGTTGACGTGTACCTATGATGAAAATTACAGGCCTCTCTCATCTTTTTAAGTGGGAAAAACTTGCACAATTGGTGGCTGACTAAATACTTTTTTTCCCACTGTGTATATATATATAGTCACACTCCAAACTCCACTATGGTCAAGACCAAAGAGCTGTCAAAGGACACCAGAAACAAAATTGTAGACCTGCACCAGGCTGGGAAGACTGAATCTGCAATAGGTAAGCAGCTTGGTTTGAAGAAATCAACTGTGGGAGCAATTATTAGAAATGGAAGACATACAAGACCACTGATAATCTCCCTCGATCTGGGGCTCCACGCAAGATCTCACCCTGTGGGGTCAAAATGATCACAAGAACGGTGAGCAAAAATCCCAGAACCACACGGGGGGACCTAGTGAATGACCTGCAGAGAGCTGGGACCAAAGTAACAAAGCCTACCATCAGTAACACACTACTCCGCCAGGGGACTCAAATCCTGCATTGCCAGACGTGTCCCCACTGCTTAAGCCAGTACATGTCCAGGCCCGTCTGAAGTTTGCTAGAGTGCATTTGGATGATCCAGAAGAGGATTGGGGAGAATGTCATATGGTCAGATGAAACCAAAATATAACTTTTTGGTAAAAACTCAACTCGTCGTGTTTGGAGGACAAAGAATGCTGAGTTGCATCCAAAGAACACCATACCTACTGTGAAGCATGGGGGTGGAAACATCATGCTTTGGGGCTGTTTTTCTGCAAAGGGACCAGGACGACTGATCCGTGTAAAGGAAAGAATGAATGGGGCCATGTATCGTGAGATTTTGAGTTAAAACCTCCTTCCATCAGCAAGGGCATTGAAGATGAAACGTGGCTGGGTCTTTTAGCAGACAATGATCAAACACACCTCCCGGGCCAGGAGTGGCTTCGTAAGAAGCATTTCAAGGTCCTGGAGTGGCCTAGCCAGTCTCCAGATCTCAACCCCATAGAAAATCTTTGGAGGGAGTTGAAAGTCCGTGTTGCCCAGCGACAGCCCCAAAACATCACTGCTCTAGAGGAGATCTGCATGGAGGAATGGGCCAAAATACCAGCAACAGTGTGTGAAAACCTTGTGAAGACTTACAGAAAACGTTTGACCTGTGTCATTGCCAACAAAGGGTATATAACAAAGTATTGAGAAACTTTTGTTATTGACCAAATACTTATTTACCACCATAATTTGCAAATAAATTCATTAAAAAATCCTACAATGTGTTTTTCTGGAATTTTTTTCTCATTTTGTCTGTCATAGTTGACATGTACCTATGATGAAAATTACAGGCCTCTCTCATCTTTTTAAGTGGGAGAACTTGCACAATTGGTGGCTGACTAAATAATTTTTTTCCCCACTGTACACATACATATTTGTTAGTCATTTTGAAGCTGCAGAAGTGATCTACTCTAATGCTGAGGGGATTCCATGTCCCTCATGTATCTAATTATAGGCTGTATTAAGATTCATATCTAAGAGCCCTCCAAACCAAATATTTGGCAGCCATCAAATCAATATTTTTTTGGGGGGGGGGGTTTTCAAATAACTTGCATATATTCAAATACCTTCAACTATTATTTGGTTTTCTGAGAGGTATTCAAAATACTTTTAAATACTTTCAGTCATGTTCGTTCATAGACGGGTCAGACCGGGTTCCTTTATTAACCCCCGCTCCTTCTGCTGCCTAACCAGCTCCTCTCGCCGTGCCTCTACTCCTTCCTTCTCCCTTCTCGCCTCCTGTAGCGCCTCCCTCTGACCGAAATACTCCTGCTCCCTCTGAACCAATAGCCCCCGTAACATGGTGGCCTCCTCTCCTAACCTGCAGACCCGCCCTTTAACGGCCTCCTGCTGCCTCGTCATCCACACCGTATGCCCCCCCCCCCCCAAAAAAAAATGTTCTTGGGGTTGCCTCTCGGGTCTTCTTCGTCGGCACTGTTGGCGCCGTTTCTCCTCTCTATACCGGGCCTCCACTGTCTCCTCCCAAGGACGGCGATCCATCCCAGCCTGAATCTCCTCCCAAGTCCAGGATCCCTTACCGTCCAGGATCTCCTCCCAGGTCCAGGCTGTCTGCTCCTGGACACGCTGCTTGGTCCTCGTTTGATGGGATCTTCTGTCACGTTTGTTCATAGACGGGTCAGACCAAGGCGCAGCGTGATATACGTACATGTTTATTTAAATGAATAAACAACACGACAAAACAATAAACCAACGAACCGTGAAGTCCAAGGCAGCGCAACACAACATACCTTAACACAGAACAAGATCCCACAACCCACTAGTGCCAATAGGCTGCCTAAGTATGGTCCCCAATCAGAGACAACGAGCGACAGCTGCCTCTGATTGGGAACCACACCGGCCAACATAGATCTAGACATACTAGATCTAAACATAGAAAATCACAACAAGGAATATACACAACCTGACTCAACATATAAGCGTCCTCTGAGTCAGGGCGTGACACTTTTCTGAGACTTTTATTTGAATATAAAAGATAATAGTTGCCTTTTAGTTAAAAATCTATATAAACTATATTAAATATATAAACTATATTAAATATATAAGCTATATTCGAATACCTTGAATATTTGAAAAGTTGGTAATTTCCAGTGTAGTTATTATTCAAGTACACTGTTGTTTTTTGTGTTTCATAGCACACATGGATTTGCAAAACAAATGTCCACTGGATTTATGGAAATAATGATGATATCATTCTGCTAGGTAGGCATAGGCTACTTTGTAGCTAGTTAACATTTAATTGAGAAGGTTTTTGGGAAAGCCTTTCCATCTACCAGATGACGGTTATCATTAGCATCGCTATATTTGTTCCTGTTCCATATTTTTTGGCGGCAACAATTTAGCAGCTGTGGTGCGTTGCCATATTCAGTTAAAACACATCATTAGTAACGAGGTAAAACTATTCACTGATATCTTGTTGCTAATCTGTGTTGCCCGTGTCTCTCCTCTCCTCTCCTCTCCTCTCCTCTCCTCTCCTCTCCTCTCCTCTCCTCTCCTCTCCTCTCCTCTCCTCTCCTCTCCTCTCCTCTCCTCTCCTCTCCCATCAGTAAAATCATGAAGAACGAGGGTCCCTCAGCGTTCCTGAAGGGGGCGTACTGCCGTGCCCTGGTCATCGCGCCCTTATTTGGTATCGCCCAGGTGGTCTACTTCTTCGGCGCGGGAGAATACATCCTCAGCTTCCTGCCTGGCAACTAAGTGACAAGAACATCAACCAATCAGATCTCTGCCTTTCCCTCCTCCCTTACAACATCACTAACTACATCATGCACCGACCGCACACCGATAGGATCCAGCATCCTATAGGATCCAGTCACTGATAGGATCCAGCCACCGGTAGGATCCAGCCACTGATAGGATCCAGCAACCTATAGGATCCAGTCACTGGTAGGATCTAGCCACCGGTAGGATCCAGTCACTGGTAGGATCCAGCCACCGGTAGGATCCAGTCACTGGTAGGATCCAGCCACTGGTAGGATCCAGCCACTGGTAGGATCCAGCCACCGGTAGGATCCAGCCACTGGTAGGATCCAGCCACCGGTAGGATCCAGTCACTGGTAGGATCCAGCCACTGGTAGGATCCAGTCACCGGTAGGATCCAGCCACCGGTAGGATCCAGTCACTGGTAGGATCCAGCAACCTATAGGATCCAGTCACCGGTAGGATCCAGCCACCGGTAGGATCCAGTCACTGGTAGGATCCAGCAACCTATAGGATCCAGCCACCGGTAGGATCCAGCCACCGGTAGGATCCAGCCTCCGGTAGGATCCAGCCACTGGTAGGATCCAGTAATAGCGCTCAACTATGAACGTCAACCTCCGCTCTCCCCAGGATGAATTCAGCGGGCCACAACACTGTGGAACGTTCAGATAGAAATATGTTGTGAAGAGCAAACATGCCGTCTCTGACATGTAGCCTAGCCTACAGTAAGGAATCATGTCAGCTCTATTTATGACATTTCTATCTGCAACTTTCCACAATGTTTACCTGCTGAATGTGACCCAACTCTCTGCCTCTCTTCAATTACATCGATGTGACCCAACTCTCTGCCTCTCTTCAATTACATCGATGTGACCCAACTCTCTGTCTCTCTTCAATTACATCGATGTGACCCAACTCCCTGCCTCTCTTCAATTACATCGATGTGACCCAACTCTCTGCCTCTCTTCAATTACATCGATGTGACCCAACTCTCTGCCTCTCTTCAATTACATCGATGTGACCCGACTCCCTGCCTCTCTTCAATTACATCGATGTGACCCAACTCTCTGCCTCTCTTCAATTAACATCGATGTGACCCAACTCCCTGTCTCTCTTCAATTAACATCGATGTGACCCAACTCCCTGCCTCTCTTCAATTAACATCGATGTGACCCAACTCTCTGCCTCTTTCCCTCACAACTACATCAATAGGATCCAGGAGATCACCTGTCATCATGAAATAAGGTTTTGATCACTACCACCAATTTGGGATTTATTTATTTTACCCTCTAGAGGTGAACAAGTTCCTGTTTGCCTCGTTCAGTGTCCCTGTTGTGTTGAATGTCATGTTATGGTTGTGAGCACACTAATAGGAACACTAGGATGTTGATTGCCAAGCTGCTTATGGTGGCAACACAAGATTCCAGTGGAATTGAAGCCACAAATATCATGTTCTCAAATGATGATCTTGTTTTTGATTTGAAATGTTTTCGTTTTAAAATGTGAGCGTGATTGGTGGTTACAGGGTAACCCTTTTGTCTGCATAGGGTGCTGCAGTTTTACAAGCAGCTATATATCGGTAGTTAGTTATCTCTGTCAGTGCAGCCGTAGCAGCAGAATGGTCATGATGACAACTATCAATCACATTTAACATCAACAACATATCTTGTAATAATATAAGTAGTCAAAAAATAGCTGATCCTAATGAAGAAGCAAAAAAGGCTGGAATAAGTTCTCAAGAAGACACAGGACCAGTTAGACAGATTACCGAGCAATGCTTTTTAACCCTTTACACTCGTGGGAATTAGTCTACATGGATAGGGCTACATGGAAATGTTTCTTACTGAATAAATATGAAAAGCAGATGCATAATCATGGTGGCAATTAAAAGGGAACAGTTTGGAGATTATGGGACCATTACTAGTCTGTCACGATCGTTTACGGATGAGACGGACCAAGGCGCAGCGTGATAAGTGCACATATTTATTAACGTACTGAACACGAACAAAACAACAAACAAACGATACGTGAAGTCCCAGGTAGACTAATAACATACCTATACGGAACAAGATCCCACCCAGACTGGTGCCAAACGGCTGCCTAAGTATGGTCCCCAATCAGAGACAACGAACTACAGCTGCCTCTGATTGGGAACCACACCCTGGCCAACATAGATCTACACGATCTAGAAACTCAAACATAGAAAACTAAACATAGAAACTACACACCCTGGCTCAACATTTCAGAGTCCCCAGAGCCAGGGCGTGACACAGACCCAAGGTGAGGACATAACAGTTCACCTGACAGAAGACTGAATCCAAACATTACACTGTTGATTTTATGTGCATTTTACATTTACTGTACTTTGTCACATTTGTTGATAATGAAATCTGAAAATACTCTGGATACATTCAGCGTAATTTTCTTCACAATAGACAAACACAGGCTCATTCTGTTCAGAACAACCCATGGTGTGACGCCACGCCATCTTGTAACTGTAAATCAAACACAAGTGATCATAAACGTTGACACTGTATATAACATGAGTTTTATGATTTGGAAATGTGAAGTGCACATTTGGACTCCGGTGTTTGGCTCGGTTATATGACATCAAAGCGGTATTTATTATAATCCTCAACGTCTCATCTTTCAAAACACATAGTCGTTTTTTTAATTTACAGCATTTTCTCTCACTCAGACAACAAAACATTAGCAAAAGTTGCCCAATTAGCAGTGCTGTCAGTCAAAACCCATACAGAGAGCGCTGTGAAGGACAGAGCCTGAGATCTGATGTCAGGTATAGCAATGTTACTGTACAGCCGCGTTCCAATTTCAGGCGCTTATTAGTGCCCAAATCTGCCATTTCCAACCCGTATACGGGCACCGAGTGTAAAGGGGCTACAGAACAAAACGCTCCGGAACTCATGATTACGACCACCTGCTATTACGTATCATATGAATCAGAACTATAAAGGAGATCTTAAATGTATATTTACGCGTCTGTGTTTCAGGCCCAAACCCATATAATGTGTTAAGGTGTATTAGTATGTAAAGTTGTATAGCTTCACACACTCCTTTTGGATCTCACCTGAACAGCCCAATGACCCCAGCCTGTGATTGGTTGTAATTGCCATTCAGCCAATCAGCTGGTGGTCTCTCCTCTGTAAAGGGGGCAGTGTAAATGCGGTACCTAGCTAGCCCGTGACATAGAAGGAAAATTAGAGCGATCATAACACCCAACATACCTTGAAATCATGGCCGATATCATATCAATGTGGTCTTGGTGTTAAAAACAAACACTAAATAGCGATGGTCATCTTTCCCACAGAAAAAAAATAGAATGGAGATAGCCAGAGTAATGTCTATTCCTCATTAGACCCCTACACGATTATCTATTGTTTACAGGAGAGCTATAATGCATTACGTCTCAATAACTCAAAAGAATTTGGGCCCAGTGACAGTCCTAATACTATACCTATAAAATAACGTCTGTAGAGATTCCACTGTACCAGAGAACAGTATCGATGATCATTGGGATTTCAACAGTGTGCTAAAGACATCGGGACCTATAATTGTTTTATTCCAATCGTCTTTCGAACGCAGACGATCTATGCTTTAGTAGGCGTTGTTAGTTGTGCACTAGTCTTTCATGGTGTATCTATGGTTACGTCACCGAAGGCCTGCCGCGCCATTGGCCGATCTCGCCGGAGATCAAGGTGACTTTGATGTGTCATATCCAATCAGATTCAGTCCTCTGCTCCCGCCGTCTCTAAAGCGGCTCTTCAGTTGTGCTGGGCACGGCCCAAACAGCACCCTGTTCCCTATGTAGTGCACTACTTTTGACCAGGGCCCATAGTACTCATAGTCAAAAGTATGTGCACTATATTTGAATTTTTTTATTAGGATCCCCATGACGTCAGCTAATCTTCCTGGGGGTCCATAATGCTGTCCACTATTTAGGGAATAGGGGTGCTATTTGGACCGTTCATGTGCAACACAACTCCTCAGTGTATTAGTATGATTATTATCATCAATATTCCTTTCTATATATCTATAGCTCTATATATCTACATCTATATCTCTATATATCTATAGCTCTATATATCTACATCTATATCTCTATATATCTATATCTCTATATATCTATATCTATAGCTCTATATATCTATATCTATAGCTCTATATCTATAGCTCTATATATCTATATCTATAGCTCCATATATCTATATCTATAGCTCTATATATCTATATCTATAGCTCTATACCTATAGCTCTATATATCTATATCTATAGCTCTATATATCTATATCTATAGCTCTATACCTATAGCTCTATATATCTATATCTATAGCTCTATATATCTATATCTATAGCTCTATATATATCTATATCTATAGCTCTATATATCTATATCTATAGCTCTATACCTATAGCTCTATATATCTATATCTATAGCTCTATATATCTATACCTATAGCTCTATATATCTATATCTATAGCTCTATATATCTATATCTATAGCTCTATACCTATAGCTCTATATATCTATAGCTCTGTATATCTATATCTATAGCTCTATATATCTATATCTATAGCTCTATATCTATAGCTCTATATATCTATATCTATAGCTCTATATATCTATATCTATAGCTCTATATATCTATATCTATAGCTCTATACCTATAGCTCTATATATCTATATATATAGCTCTATATATCTATATCTATAGCTCTATATCTATAGCTCTATATATATATATCTATATCTATAGCTCTATATATCTATATCTATAGCTCTATATATCTATATCTATAGCTCTATATATCTATATCTATAGCTCTATATATCTATATCTATAGATCTATGTATCTATAGCTCTATATATCTATATCTATAGCTCTATATCTATATATCTGTATGTATTGTTTTTATGTACCGTACTATATTGTACATATGCAGATGATATGACTTTATCTTATAATATTTATAGATGTTATTGTTTGTTTTATTGATGGCTTTATTTGTACCTCTCCAGTCCCTCTTCCTTCTCTCAATCAATATTGTTGTTGATTTTATGTTTATTATTATTATTATATTGCTGTGGAAATATTCCAGTGAAGGAATTCAAGTTATTTTAATGCAAAAAAAATGATATAATTTGAATGCAGGAAGCAGAAAGGGTGATGTTTGGCTTTATTCTTTTAACTGTATGCAACGGGGAACAATATTGTTTTCGCTCTGTGATATCTCATAATTTATGACCAAATACATGTTTACTACTATGCCACCTTGAATTAGCTTCTGAAGAAAGTTAGCTTCTGGAGAAAATAGAATATACATTGTGATCACCATTGTGAATTAATGTCAAATCAAGTGTATTACAACAGAACATATTTCTTGATTTTTAGCTCACAGCAGTGGAGAAATGTAGCTAGCAGAATTATACTTTAATCTATTTTAATAAATCTAATTATTAAATGCATTACTGTACTAGTCGGAAAGCGACTTGATTTTAGAATTTCAACTTTGTTATTAGAATGTGGTTTTACCAAGGTGGCGGCAGTAATGAGGATCTCTGAATCCATGTGTTACAGTGTGGGAGCCGGTCTGGTTAGTCCTATTCTGTAGAGGTGAGGTAGCTAGGGGTTATCCTATAGGTCTGGTTAGTCCTATTCTGTAGAGGTGAGGTAGATAGGGGTTATCCTATAGGTTTGGTTAGTCCTATTCTGTAGAGGTGAGGTAGATAGGGGTTCTCCTATAGGTCTGGTTAGTCCTATTCTATAGAGGTGAGGTAGATAGGGGTTCTCCTATAGGTCTGGTTAGTCCTATTCTGTAGAGGTGAGGTAGATAGGGGTTCTCCTATAGGTCTGGTTAGTCCTATTCTGTAGAGGTGAGGTAGATAGGGGTTCTCCTATAGGTCTGGTTAGTCCTATTCTGTAGAGGTGAGGTAGATAGGGAAGTTCTCCTATAGGTCTGGTTAGTCCTATTCTGTAGAGGTGAGGTAGCTAGGGGTTATCCTATAGGTCTGGTTAGTCCTATTCTGTAGAGGTGAGGTAGCTAGGGGTTATCCTATAGGTCTGGTTAGTCCTATTCTGTAGAGGTGAGGTAGCTAGGGGTTCTCCTATAGGTCTGGTTAGTCCTATTCTGTAGAGGTGAGGTAGCTAGGGGGTTCTCCTATAGGTCTGGTTAGTCCTATTCTGTAGAGGTGAGGTAGATAGGGGTTCTCCTATAGGTCTGGTTAGTCCTATTCTGTAGAGGTGAGGTAGCTAGGGGTTCTCCTATAGGTCTGGTTAGTCCTATTCTGTAGAGGTGAGGTAGCTAGGGGTTCTCCTATAGGTCTGGTTAGTCCTATTCTGTAGAGGTGAGGTAGCTAGGGGTTCTCCTATAGGTCTGGTTAGTCCTATTCTCTAGAGGTGAGGTAGCTAGGGGTTCTCCTATAGGTCTGGTTAGTCCTATTCTGTAGAGGTGAGGTAGCTAGGGGTTCTCCTATAGGTCTGGTTAGTCCTATTCTGTAGAGGTGAGGTAGCTAGGGGTTCTCCTATAGGTCTGGTTAGTCCTATTCTGTAGAGGTGAGGTAGCTAGGGGTTCTCCTATAGGTCTGGTTAGTCCTATTCTGTAGAGGTGAGGTAGCTAGGGGTTCTCCTATAGGTCTGGTTAGTCCTATTCTCTAGAGGTGAGGTAGCTAGGGGTTCTCCTATAGGTCTGGTTAGTCCTATTCTATAGAGGTGAGGTAGCTAGGGGTTCTCCTATAGGTCTGGTTAGTCCTATTCTCTAGAGGTGAGGTAGCTAGGGGTTCTCCTATAGGAGAATATCTCTTATAGTAGACCCTAGGACCCCCTGCTATGACCAGAGAGACAGATCGCATCCCAAATGGCACCCTATTCCCTATATAGTGCACTACTTTAGACCAGAGACCCCATTGGCCATGGTTAACTGTAGTGCACTATATAGGGAATAGGGTGCCATTTGGGACGCTGCCAGAGATGAAAGTAAAAGGCCTGCCTATTGATCTCTAAATGTTATTTTATTCATGTTGTTTATTCCTCAAACATTCCAATTGCTAAACTCATCTCGAATGATATTATCATTGTGATTATAAATGATATTATTATTATTATTATAATTATTATTATTATTATTATTATCATGCTGCTGTTATTATTGTTGACAATTGTAATTGTTTTCATGATTTTGTAACCTTTTTCCCTATGATTAATTTTTCTTTGTACGGTTTAAATCTTGTTGAATAATGATGTAATTTCCATTTCGTTTAATCAGATGTGGATCTACACTGACTGCTTCCATCTGGTCGTGTCTACAGTAGAGTATGTGGTGACTGTCTGGCTGTCTGTCTGACTGTCTGACTGTCTGACTGACTGTCTGATTGACTGTCTGACTGTCTGACTGTGTTGTAACGCTGTACTTTTTTTTGTTGGTAGATCAGCTTAATATTGCAGATAGATTGTAACTTCCATCAGTGTAATTGTCTGCATCACTTCCAACGCTGTACTTTTTAGTTGGTTAGCGTGACACCACCGTATGGCGGCAGGGAGCCTAGCGGTTAAGAGCGTTGTGCCAGTAACCAAAAGGTCGTTGGTTCAAATCCCTGAGCCGACTAGGTGAAAAATCTGTTGATGTGCCCTTGAGCAAGGTACTTAAACCTAATTGCTCCCGTAAGTCGCTCTGGATAAAAGCATCTGCTAAATGACAAAAATGTAAATTTCTGTCTGATTGTCAGTCGCACTTTCTTTCCTTCTATCTATCACACTCCTCTGTTATCTGTCCATCCGCCTGGCGTGTATCTCAAGGGGCGAGGAGGACCGAGGGGGAACGAGGACATCTGTACACCAAAATAAGAAATGTTTAGTGTATACAAACATTTTTTTTAAACACACAGGAATATTAGGCACAAGATCACATCAAAACTCATTATGATAGTACTCACACAAAGATATTATCCTATCACTGAAACACTAGACAACACAAGGCAATGAGCTCTATTGAGAGGACCTTCTTGATGCTGGGACAGTGTCATCTTAGAATTGGAATGAGAAGGTCTCACACCGTTCTACAGTTACTCAGTCCCATGTAGTATCACATAGCAACATATTTATTCTACAGAACTTGAATCAGAATTTTATACAAATTAAAAAAGATTCAATTTCTAATGTCAATCCATACACAACGCCCCACACCCCCTCTAATGTCAGTCCATACACAACGCCCCACACCCCCTCTAATGTCAGTCCATACACAACGCCCCACACCCCCTCTAATGTCAGTCCATACACAACGCCCCACACCCCCTCTAATGTCAGTCCACATCCCTAATGTAATCCATACACAACGCCCCACACCCTCTAATGTCAGTCCATACACAACGCCCACACCCCCTCTAATGTCAGTCCATACACAACGCCCCACACCCCTCTAATGTCAGTCCATACACAACGCCCCACACCCCCTCTAATGTCAGTCCATACACAACGCCCCACACCCCTCTAATGTCAGTCCATACACAACGCCCCACACCCCCTCTAATGTCAGTCCATACACAACGCCCCACACCCCCTCTAATGTCAGTCCATACACAACGCCCCACACCCCCTCCAACCTCCCCCTCTACTTTGTACAGAATGTATCTCTCCATTCACGACTTGGAGGGTGTTATAATGATTATGATGAACATGTGAATTATGAAGTTAATGAAATTACAATTATCTTTGTCATTGTTTACAAACACAAATAAGAAGATATTTTATTCCCTGTTATTCCCTGTTATTCACTGTTTGCTGTTCAATAAAATGAGATGTCCTAACTTGACTGGTCATGTCTGTTTTATTCATTTAGCCCTTTTAAATACAGATTTGACTCATTGAGATACACATCTTTTTTTTTTATACAGATTTGTCTCACTGAGATACACGTCTTTTTTAAATAAATACTTATTCAAGATAGCAGCTGTCGACATGCTATGTCCTTTGTTGTGAACAAGAGATCATTTTATTTCATTCAAGATTCCAGTCTTTCAGCAATGGAACTAAACAACAACACATGAATAGTATAAAATAAAGTATATTGAATATGATTTGAAGCCATCCCTACACATGGCCTATGACCATGTTACAAACCTGTAACCTTGTATCATAGCTGAGTGTTACAAACCTGTAACCTTGTATCATAGCTGAGTGTTACAAACCTGTAACCTTGTATCATAGCTGAGTTCACTAGAGTGAAGATGTATAAATCACAATGTTGGCATGGACTTAGACGTCCATCACATCACGCATCATTTACCATCAACTCTGTGTTATCGGTTTATTAATAAGACCCTGTAACATCATGAGCCGACAGCCAACCAAGGGAGGGAGCTGCACTGTTCATATGTTCTGCAGTACTCAGAATAGCCACAGGGTGTCGCTCTAGGGCCACAGGACAATTAAATCCTGGCAAAAGTTGTAGTGTGCTGGAGGCCCCGGTGGCTGTGAAATAAAGACTTTGTGGTGTGGTAAGAAAAGAAGAGGGGACATCCATTGAAGGTCATGATGTCATTCTGTCTGTTTAAGTCTATTAAAAGCAGATGAACTGGGGCCACAGCTGATGGCCTAGAGGGCCATGGGTCTCCCAAAACACTGTAATGTTGCAGACAGACAGACAGACAGACAGACAGACAGACAGACAGACAGACAGACAGACAGACAGACAGACAGACAGACAGACAGAGGACGTACCTTGGAGGCCACGGAGCAGGCCTCCCAAATAGGAGTTTTGAAGTCAAACCTTCACTAGGTTGAAGACTCCAGGCTACACTTAATGAGACATCAGATGTCTTCAGCACCAAAGGAACAATTAAATTCCCCTTCTTCTCCTGTGGTTTGTGGCTGGTAGATGTAGGTAGAGTTAAGGTGACTATGCATAGATAATAAACAGAGAGTGGCAGCAGCGTAAAAGGGAGGGGGGGGTAATGCAAATAGTCTGGGTAGCCATTTGATTAGATGTTCAGGAGTCTTATGGCATAGGGTAGATGTTGTTAAGAAGCCTTTTGGACCTAGACTTGGTGCTCCAGTACCGCTTGCCGTGCGGTAGCAGAGAGAACAGTCTATGACTAGGGTGGCTGGAGTCTTTGACAATTTTGAGGGCCTTCCTCTGACACCGCCTGGTATAGAGGTCCTGGATGGCAGGAAGCTTGGCCCCAGTGATGTACTGGGCCAAACGCACTACCCTCTGTAGTGCCTTGCGGTCGGAGGCCGAGCAGTTGCCATACCAGGCAGTGATGCAACCAGTCAGGATGCTCTCGATGGTGCAGCTGTATAACTTTTTGATGAGCTGAGGACCCATGCCAAATATTTTCGGTCTCCTGAGGGGGAATAGGCTTTGTCGTGCCCTCTTCACGACTGTCTTGGATCTGTTGGGGCGGTATGCAAATTGGAGTGGGTCTAGGGTTTCTGGGATAATGGTGTTGATGTGAGCCATGACCAGCCTTTCAAAGCATTTCATGGCTACAGACGTGAGTGCTATGGCTCGGTAGTCATTTAGGCAGGTTACCTTAGTGTTCCTGGGCACAGGGACTATGGTGGTCTGCTTGAAACATGTTGGTATTACAGACTCAGTCAGGGACATGTTGAAAATATCAGTGAAGACACTTGCCAGTTGGTCAGCGGATGCTCGGAGTACACGTCCTGGCAATCCCTCTGGCCCTGCGGCTTTGTGAATGTTGACCTGTTTAAAGGTCTTACTCACATCGGCTACGGAGAGCATGATCACACAGTCATCCGGAACAGCTGATGCTCTCATGCATGCTTCAGTGTTGCTTGCCTCGAAGCGAGCATAGAAGTGATTTAGCTCGTCTGGTAGGTTCGTGTCACTGGGCAGCTCGCGGCTGTGCTTCCCTTTGTAGTCTGTAATAGTTTACAAGCCCTGCCACATCCGACGAGCGTCGGAGCCGGTTTAGTACGATTCAATCTTAGTCCTGTATTGACTCTTTGCCTGTTTGATGGTTCGTCGGAGGGCAGAGCGGAATTTCTTATAAGCTTCCGGGTTAGAGTCCTGCTCCTTGAAAGCGGCAGCTCTACCCTTTAGCTCAGTGCGGATGTTGCCTGTAATCCATGGCTTCTGGTTGGGATATGTACGTACGGTCACTGTGGGGACGACGTCATCAATGCACTTATTAATGAAGCCGGTGACTGCTGTGATGTACTCCTCAATGCCATCGGATGAGTCCTGGAACATATTCCAGTCTGTGTTAGAGAAACAGTCCTGTAGCTTAGCATCCGCTTCATCGGACCACTTCTTTATTGACCGAGTCACTGGTGCGTCCTGCTTTAGTTTTTGCTTGTAAGCAGGAATCAGGAGGATAGAATTATGGTCAGATTTGCCAAATGGAGGGCGCCATTATACCAATTTGTGTTCAGGAGCTTGGCTGTGTGTGTGTGTGTATGTGCAGCAGCTTGGCTGTGTGTGTGTGTGTGTGTGTGTGTGTGTGTGTGCAGCAGCTTGGGTGTGTGTGTGTGTGTGTGTGTGTGTGTGTGTGCAGCAGCTTGGCTGTGTGTGTGTGTGTGTGTGTGTGTGTGTGTGTGTGTGTGTGTGTGTGTGTGTGTGTGTGCAGCAGCTTGGCTGTGTGTGTGTGTGTGTGTGTGTGTGTGTGTGTGTGTGTGTGTGTGTGTGTGTGTGTGTGTGTGTGTGTGTGTGTGTGTGTGTGCAGCAGCTTGGCTGTGTGTCACGTTGTATACTGATAGAAGACAGGCACAGGATTTTTTTATTTGTATTACTCAACCCAACATAAGGTACGTCATGGAAAACGACACGTAAGAAGCCCAAAACAAACCCGTATATATATAACACAGGGCTGTAAACCCCAAACCCATATATATATAACACAGGGCTGTAAACCCAAACCCGTATATATATAACACAGGGCTGTAAACCCAAACCCGTATATATATAACACAGGGCTGTAAACCCCAAACCCGTATATATATAACACAGGGCTGAAACCCAAACCCGATATATATAACACAGGGCTGTAAACCCAAACCCGTATATATATAACACAGGGCTGAAACCCCAAACCCGTATATATATAACACAGGGCTGAAACCCCAAACCCGTATATATATAACACAGGGCTGAAACCCCAAACCCGTATATATATAACACAGGGCTGAAACCCAAACCCGTATATATATAACACAGGGCTGTAAACCCAAACAGAAGAGAGAAGTATAAACCTCTAAATAATACGAGACCCGTAATAACGAGTGCACAATTACTGTAATGCAATGCTCTCACGAGACCAACGGAGAGGACAAATGTCCAATAATGGACAAGGACAAATGGGGAACAGAGAGCACAAACGGGGAACAGAGAGCACAAATGGGGAACAGAGAGCACAAATGGGGAACAGAGAGCACAAATGGGGAACAGAGAGCACAAATGTCCAATAATGGACAAGGACAAATGGGGAACAGAGAGCACACATGGGGAACAGAGAGCACACATGGGGAACAGAGAGCACAAATGGGGAACAGAGAGCACAAATGTCCAATAATGGACAAGGACAAATGGGGAACAGAGAGCACACATGGGGAACAGAGAGCACACATGGGGAACAGAGAGCACAAATGGGGAACAGAGAGCACAAATGTCCAATAATGGACAAGGACAAATGTGGAACAGAGAGCACAAATATATATACACATACTAATCAGGGGGAATGGGAACCAGGTGTGCGTAATGAGACAAGACAGTCCAGGGGTTGGTGGTAACGAACCAGGTCAGTGACACCTAGAAGGCCGGTGACGTAGACCTCCGGAGCTGGTGAACGGAATGAGTAGCAGTACCCGGGGGGATCCGTGACACTGTGTGTGTGTGTGTCAGTGGCGGTTGGTGCCGTTTAAGATGAGGGAGGATTATTCTTTTTTTAATGAGCATGGCCTTATTTCTATTACAGCATATTGGATGACTGTCATTCATATTCCATTCACCCAGTTCAATGTAACATCGATAGGTTTAGGCTACTACATGATACTAAAACGTTCCCTATACCCATCATGAGGTTGCTTCAACCTAGCCTATGAAAAAAGGTTTACAACGTAGGTGCACAGGTCGAAATAAATTTGAGTAATCAAGGTGACAGACAGTGACACATTCAATACCGCCTTGCACACTCCTGCCTGCATCTAGCTGATCTAGGGTGTAATCATTAGTCCAACAGTTGCAAACGAGAGTTTCTTTTGGACAAATTCAGGTATGTTTATTCCCGTTTTGTTCCATTTGCTTCCGTTTAAGAATTGTTTTTCAACAGAATCGGCGGAATGAATAGTCCCCCTGGTCCTCCATTACCCCCAACACCCTGGTCCTCCAGTACCCCAACACCCTGGTCCTCCAGTACCCCAACACCCTGGTCCTCCATTACCCCCAACACCCTGGTCCTCCATTACCCCCAACACCCTGGTCCTCCATTACCCCAACACCCTGGTCCTCCATTACCCCCAACACCCTGGTCCTCCATTACCCCCAACACCCTGGTCCTCCATTACCCCAACAAACTTGTCCTCCAGTACCCCCAACAAACTTGTCCTCCAGTACCCCCCAACACCCTGGTCCTCCATTACCCCCAACACCCTGGTCCTCCATTACCCCCAACAAACTTGTCCTCCAGTACCCCCCAACACCCTGGTCCTCCAGTACCCCAACACCCTGGTCCTCCATTACCCCCAACACCCTGGTCCTCCATTACCCCCAACAACCTTGTCCTCCAGTACCCCCCAACACCCTGGTCCTCCAGTACCCCCAACACCCTGGTCCTCCATTACCCCCAACAAACTTGTCCTCCAGTACCCCCCAACACCCTGGTCCTCCAGTACCCCAACACCCTGGTCCTCCATTACCCCCAACACCCTGGTCCTCCATTACCCCCAACAAACTTGTCCTCCAGTACCCCCCAACACCCTGGTCCTCCATTACCCCCAACACCCTGGTCCTCCATTACCCCCAACAAACTTGTCCTCCAGTACCCCCAACACCCTGGTCCTCCAGTACCCCAACACCCTGGTCCTCCATTACCCCCAACACCCCTGGTCCTCCATTACCCCCCAACACCCTGGTCCTCCATTACCCCCAACACCCTGGTCCTCCAGTACCCCCAACACCCTGGTCCTCCATTACCCCCAACACCCTGGTCCTCCATTACCCCCAACACCCTGGTCCTCCATTACCCCAACACCCTGGTCCTCCATTACCCCAACAAACTTGTCCTCCAGTACCCCAACACCCTGGTCCTCCATTACCCCCAACACCCTGGTCCTCCATTACCCCCCAACAAACTTGTCCTCCAGTACCCCCAACACCCTGGTCCTCCAGTACCCCAACACCCTGGTCCTCCAGTACCCCCAACACCCTGGTCCTCCAGTACCCCAACACCCTGGTCCTCCAGTACCCCAACACCCTGGTCCTCCAGTACCCCCAACACCCTGGTCCTCCATTACCCCCAACACCCTGGTCCTCCATTACCCCAACACCCTGGTCCTCCAGTACCCCAACACCCTGGTCCTCCATTACCCCCAACACCCTGGTCCTCCAGTACCCCAACACCCTGGTCCTCCAGTACCCCAACACCATGGTCCTCCAGTACCCCCAACACCCTGGTCCTCCAGTACCCCAACACTCTGGTCCTCCAGTACCCCAACACCCTGGTCCTCCAGTACCCCAACACCCTGGTCCTCCATTACCCCCAACACCCTGGTCCTCCAGTACCCCAACACTCTGGTCCTCCATTACCCCCAACACCCTGGTCCTCCAGTACACCCAACAAACTTGTCCTCCAGTACACCCAACAAACTTGTCCTCCAGTACCCCAACACCCTGGTCCTCCATTACCCCCAACACCCTGGTCCTCCAGTACCCCAACACCCTGGTCCTCCATTACCCCCAACACCCTGGTCCTCCAGTACCCCAACACCCTGGTCCTCCATTACCCCCAACACCCTGGTCCTCCAGTACCCCAACACCCTGGTCCTCCATTACCCCCAACACCATGGTCCTCCATTACCCCAACACCCTGGTCCTCCATTACCCCCAACACCCTGGTCCTCCATTACCCCCAACACCCTGGTCCTCCAGTACCCCAACACCCTGGTCCTCCAGTACCCCCAACACCCTGGTCCTCCAGTACCCCCAACACCCTGGTCCTCCAGTACCCCCAACACCCTGGTCCTCCAGTACCCCAACACCCTGGTCCTCCAGTACCCCCAACACCCTGGTCCTCCAGTACCCCCAACACCCTGGTCCTCCAGTACCCCCAACACCCTGGTCCTCCATTACCCCCAACACCATGGTCCTCCATTACCCCCAACACCCTGGTCCTCCATTACCCCCAACACCCTGGTCCTCCATTACCCCAACACCCTGGTCCTCCATTACCCCCAACACCCTGGTCCTCCATTACCCCCAACACCCTGGTCCTCCATTACCCCCAACACCATGGTCCTCCATTACCCCCAACACCCTGGTCCTCCATTACCCCCAACACCATGGTCCTCCATTACCCCCAACAGTAAACAGTTTTGTTGTAGCCCTGGACAAGCACACCTGATTCAACTCATTGAGGGCTTGATGAATAGTTGACAAGTTGAATCAGGTGTACTTGTCCAGGGTTACAATAAAAATATGTATTGTATTATAAAGTGAACATGCACACAACGACTGAGATAATTGCAAGCAGCCACACACAAACTAAACGTATGAACAGACCAGAAGTTAATGACGTGATCTATCTTCATGAAGAATTCCCTCAGAAAACAACATGGCTGCATCCCAAAGACACAAAATGGCTCCCAAAGACACCCTATTCCCTATTTAGTGCACTACTTTTGACCCAAAAGTGCACTATATAAGGAATAGGTTGCAATTTGGGAGCCATTTTGTCTGATTAATATGCTAGTGTATTGGAAGCTGTATCATTCAGGCCAGAAGCCTTCTCTCTTTCTCTCTCTCACTCACTCTCTCTCTCTCTCTCTCTCTCTCTCTCTCTCTCTCTCTCTCTCTCTCTCTCACTCTCTCTCTCTCTCTCTCTCTCTCTCTCTCTCTCTCTCTCTCTCTCTCTCTCTCTCTCTTCCACCATCTCGATCAATTATTTTAGCAGAATTACACAAATTGTTTTTTGTTTTAGTTTTTTCCCCCTTTATTTTATCAGGGTCAATATAGATTAGACCAGTGAGCATTGCAAAATACAGTCTTTAACTGACAACAAATGGGAGGAGCGCACGTTCAGTGCCTTGCAAAAGTATTCACCCCACTCCATTCCTATTTTGTTGCATTACAACCTGTAATTTAAATGGATTTTTATTTGGATTTCATGTCATGGACATACACAAAAAAGTCCAAATTGGTGAATGAAAAAAATAACTTGTTTCAAAAAATTCAAAAAAATAAATAACGGAAAAGTGGTGCATGCATATGTATTCACCCCCTTTGCTATGCAGCCCCTAAATAAGATCTGGTGCAACCAATTACCTTCAGAAGTCACATAATTAGTTAAATAAAGTCCACCTGTGTACAATCTAAGTGTCACATGATCTGTCACATGATCTCAGTATATATACACCTGTTCTGAAAGTCCCCAGAGTCTGCAACACCAGCAAGGGACCACCAAGCAAGCGGCACCATGAAGACCAAGGAGCTCTCCAAACAGGTCAGGGACAAAGTTGTGGAGAAGTACAGATCAGGGTTGGGTTATATATAAAAACATCAGAAACTTTGAACATCCCACGGAGCACCATTAAATACATTATTAAAAAATGGAAAGAATATGGCACAACAACAAACCTGCCAAGAGAGGGTCGCCCACCAAAACTCACGGATCAGGCAAGGAGGGCATTAATCCCCAAGAGACTTGCAGCTGTAATTGCTGCTAAAGGTAGCTCTACAAAGTATTGACTTTGGGAGGGTGAATAGTTATGCACGCTCAAGTTGTCTGTTTTTTTTGTCTTATTTCTTGTTTGTTTCACAATAAAAAATATTTTGCATCTTCAAAGTGGTAATGTAATGTTGTGTAAATCAAATGATACAAACCCCCCAAAAATCCATTTTAATTCCAGGTTGTAAGGCAACAAAATAGGAAAAATGCCAAGGGGGGTGAATACTTTCGCAAGCCACTGTAAATTGAAATAAGTGATATTCTAGTTTGTAACCTTTCCATTACATGTATGATGTATTTACATATACACAGTATATATACAGTATATAGAGAGAAAGTGTGTGTGTGTAATTCCCCTAATAATATATTCAAAATAGAACCATGAAACACACTTTACCCACACCAATGAGACAACACACACGTCGTAGTTAAAATGATTATTTAATATGGAGAAAGAAATCAGAGCTCAGCTCCATAGCTCCACCTACAACGACAGACCCAATCAAACGGCTGGGTGGAGGTGGGCGGAAAATGAATCAACCAGTAAGATCACAGTCCGCTCGGCCCAAAAAATAAGAGAGGCTAAAAAACATGGAACGCTAAACCTGGGTGCTGCTGGGCTTGACCCCATGTCCCAAATCTCCTGACCCACAATGTGCCCACTAGGACAGGCCTCTCTGGACGCTTGACCAGGGGTCCCCACACCCCCACTTCACCCTGGGCACTCCCCCCCAGGCCTTCCCCATAACCTAACCCAATCCCAGCCAGCAGTCTCTCCCAAAGTGTAGGCCTGGAGGTCTGAAGGGGACTAGTGGAGACATATGGTCTGTAGGCCTGGAGGTCTGAAGGGGACTAGTGGAGACATATGGTCTGGAGGTCTGGAGGTCTGGAGGGGACTAGTGGAGACATATGGTCTGGAGGTCTGGAGGTCTGAAGGGGACTAGTGGAGACATATGGTCTGGAGGTCTGGAGGTCTGAAGGGAACTAGTGGAGACATATGGTCTGGAGGTCTGGAGGGGACTAGTGGAGACATATGGCCTTCCAGACAGACACCTCAGTGGGACATTCAGCAGGACGCAACATTTATGAACGTTCAGATGGAAATATGCTACAGTGAGGGAAAAAAGCATTTGATCCCCTGCTGATTTTGTACGTTTGCCCACTAACAAAGAAATTATCAGTCTATAATTTTAATGGTAGGTTTATTTGAACAGTGAGAGACAGAATAACAACAAAAAAATCAGTAAAAGTCTAAAAGTATTTGGTTTTAAATATACATAAGTATCAAAAGTAAAGGTAAAAGTACAAAAAATTTCAAATTCCTTATATTAAGCAAACCAGATGCCGCCATTTTCTTATGGAAAGCCAGGGGCACACTCCAACACTCAGACATCATTTACAAATGAAGCATGTGTGTTTAGTGAGTCCGCCAGATGAGAGGCAGTAGGGATGACCAGGGATGTTCTCTTGATAAGTGTGTGAATTGGACCATTTTCCTGTCCTGCTAAGCATTCAAAATGTAACGAGTCAGGGAAAATGTATGGAGTAAAAAGTACATTATTGTCTTTAGGAATGTAGTGAAGTAAAAGTAAAAGTTGTAAAAAATAGAAATAGTAAAGTAAAGTACAGATACCCAAAAAACACTCATTAACTAGTACTTTAAAGTATTTTTACTTAAGTACTTTACACCACTGGTGATCACAATATAGTGGCTATATCCAGGAAAGACAAAAATGTTCTAAAAGCTGGGCTTAAAATAGTGTAGAAGAGATCATACAAAAGATTTTGCTGTGACTCTTATGTGGATGATGTAAAAAATATTTGTTGGTCTGATGTGGTTAATAAGGAGCATCCAGACGCTGCTTCTTCCAATTATTGATAAACATGCACCTGTTAAGAAACTGACTGTTAAGAACTGTTAAGGCTCCATGGAATGATGAGGAATTGAAAAACTGTACGGTTGAAAGAGACGGGGCAAAAGGAGTGGCTAATAAGTCTGGCTGCACATCTGATTGGCTGATTTACTGCAAATTGAGAAATTATGCGACTAAACTCAACAAAAAGAAGAAGAAACTATATTATGAAGCCAAGATCAATGTTATAAAGAATGATGGAAAAAAACTTTGGAATACTTTAAATGAAATTATGGGTAGAAAGACAAATTCAACTCCATCTTTCATCGAATCAGATGGCTTATTCATCACAAAACCATTTGATGTTGCCAATTATTTTAATGATTACTTCATTGGCAAAGAGGGCAAACTTAGGCAGGAAATGCCAACAACAAACAGTGAGCCATCATACTCATGCATTAAAAAAGAATTAAAGAAAAGCATTGCAAGTTTGAATTTTGTAAAGTTTGTGTGGGAGAGGTGGAAAAAGTATTGCTATTGATCAATAATGACAAACCTCCTGGCATTGACAACTTAGATGGAAACTACTGAGGATGGTAGCTGACTCTATAGCCACTCCTATCTGTCATACCTTTAATCTGAGCCTAGAGGAAAGTCTTTGTCCTCAGGCCTGGAGGGAAGCTAAAGTTATTCCGCTACCCAAGAGTGGTAAAGCGGCCTTTACTGGTTCTAACAGCAGGCCTATCAGCTTGCTGCCAGCTCTTAGCAAACTGTTGGAAAAAATTGTGTTTGACCAAATACAATGCTATTTCTCTGTAAACAAATTAACAACATACTTTCAGCATGCTTACAGAGAAGTGCACTCAACATGTACTGCACTGACACAAATGACTGATGATTGTTTTAAATAAATTGATAATAAGAAGATTGTGGGAGCTGTACTGTTAGATTTCAGTGCAGCCTTTGATATCATTGACAATAACCTGTTGTTGAGAAAACATACGTTTTATGGCTTTTCAACCTCTGCCATATCGTGGATTCAGAGCTATCTATCTAATAGAGCTTAGAGGGTTTTCTTTAATGGAAGCTTCTCTAATGTCAATCATGCAAAGTGTGGTGTACCGCAGGGCAGCTCTCTAGGCCCTCTACTCTTTCCCTTTTTATCAATGACCTGCCACTGGCATTAAACAAATCATGTGTGTCCATGTATGCTGATGATTCAACCATATATGCATCAGGTACCACATCTAATAAAGTCACTGTAACCCTTAACAAAGAGATGCAGTCTGTTTTGGAATGGGTGGCCCGTAATAAACTGGTCCTGAACATCTCTAAAACTAAGAGCATTGTATTTGGTACAAATCACTCACTAAGTTCTAGACCTGGTAATTAATGGTGTGGCTGTTGAACAAGTTGAGGAGACTAAATTACTTGGTGTTACCTTAGATTTTAAACTGTCATGGTCAAAACATATAGATTCAATGGTTGTAAAGATGGGGAGAGGTCTGTCCGTAATAAAGAGATGCTTTGCTTTTTTGACACCGCACTCCACAAAGCAAGTCCTGCAGGCTCTAGTTTGATCTAATCTTGATTATTGTCCAGTCATTTGGTCAAAGAAAGACGTAGTTAAGATGCAGCTGGCTCAGAACAGAGCGGCATGTCTTGCTCTTCATTGTAATCAGAGGGCTAATATTTATACTATGCATGCCAGTCTCTCTTGGCCAAGAGTTGAGGAAAGACTGACTGCGTCACTTCTTGTTTTTATAAGAAACATTAATGTGTTGTAAATTCCAAATTGATTGCATAGTCAACTTACACACAGCACTGACACACACACTTACCCCACCAGACTTGCCACCAGGGGTCTTTTCATAGTCCCCAGGTCCAGAACAAATTGAAGGAAACGTACAGTGTTATCTGGGAGCCATCAGTGCATGGAGCTCTCTTCCATATTATATAGTGCAAGTGAACAGCAAACATGGTTTGCAACACCTCACGGCACAACGCCTCTCCCCCATGTGACCTACTTGTTGTGTCTATGTACTGACATGTATGTGGAACTGATAGATGCACACACACACACTCACACTACATGTTAATGTTTTTAAATGTATGTAAATTGTAAATTACTTTGTCTGTAATGTATTTTTCGTTATGTGTCAGAGCCAAGTAAGACTATCTGTCTCCATTGGCGTTGGCTAATGGGGATCCTAATAAATCAAATGAAAATCATTGTCCACTGTACTGCCTGGAGCTCTCTCCCTATCTATTGTGACGGTAGAGGGCCAGCCTAGAGTTCTAATAACTAATAAGTAATTATATGGAGCCAGTTTAAATATGGAGTCAGCATAGAATACTACTGTGGCAGGGGAACAGAATAGAAGATGGTGTGTCTTACAGCTATTCTACATGTTCATGTGGTAGAGGTTTGGGCTACTAACCCTTCCATGTCCCGTGTAGCTCAGTTGGTAGAGCATGGCGCTTGCAACGCCAGGGTTGTGGGTTCGTATTCCCATGGGGGACCAGTATGAAAAATGTATGCACTCACTAACTGTAAGTTGCTCTGGATAAGAGCGTCTGATAAATGACTAAACTGTAATGTCTGGAAGGTGTCTAGGGGACAGTGGAGGTTTGGGATATTAACCCTTCCATGTCTGGAAGGTGGGAGCTCTAGCAGTGCAGGCTAGGAAACTGTTTGTTATCCAGTTCTTTAACTACAGCTCCTGTTCAGAGGAGAGATTGCTTCATCATCCTCCTATCCTCTCCTCTGTCTGACTGAGCTCCACAGAGGAGAGAGAGAGAGAGAGAGAGAGAGAGAGAGAGAGAGAGAGAGAGAGAGAGAGAGAGAGAGAGAGAGAGGATCTGAGACCAGGGGCTCTGTAGAGAATACAGGGAGAGGAGAGGACAGCTAGTCTGTAGAGAATACAGGGAGAGGAGGAAGAGAGGGGTCTGATGGATAAGGACCATCTAAAGCAGATGATGAAGCATGGATTAACTGGAGAATAACTCCCAATTACAATACATGTGCTTAAACTGCTTGAACTGTTCGGTTGGGAGAACAAATGAACAATGTCATGTACTGTGAGGAAATCTATAGCTGAAGGAGGGAGGAGGAGGAGGAGGGAGAGGGTATCTGTCCGTTTCTGTGTAAACGGTCACCCCATACCTGAACACACATACGGACAAATTAGATAGATAGAGGGGTCAGAGGTCACTAGAGCACTACCATGTACGGAATGACACCTAACTAACTAACTGACTGACTGACTGACTGACTGACTGACTAACTAACTAACTAACTAACTAACTGACTGACTAACTAACTAACTGACTAACTGACTAACTAAGTAACTAGCTAGCTGACTGACTAACTAACTAACTAACTGACTGACTGACTGACTGACTAACTGACTAATTAACTAATAACTAACTAACTGACTAACTAACTAACTGACTAACTGACTAACTAACTAGCTAGCTAACTGACTGACTAACTAACTAACTAACTAACTAACTAACTAACTAACTGACTGACTGACTGACTAACTGACTAATTAACTAATAACTAACTAACTGACTAACTAACTAACTGACTGACTAATTAACTAATAACTAACTAACTGACTAACTGACTAACTAACTGACTAACTAACCAACTAACTAACTGACTAACTAACTGACTAACTAACCAACTAACTAACTAACTAACTAACTAACTAACTAACTGATTGACTAACCAACTAACTAACGAACTGACTAACTGACTAACTAACTAACTAACTAACTAACTGACCAACTAACTAACTAACTAACTAACTAACTAACTAACTAACTAACTAACTAACTAACTAACTAACTAACTAACTGACTAATTAACTAACTAACTAACTAACTAACTAACTGACTAACTAACTGACTGACTGACTAACTAACTAACTAACTAACTAACTAGGGTTCTGTTCAGCGTTCCTGTTCACTCTCCTGTTCTGACAGAACCTCGCTGCGTCTCGTCAAGAAAACAACAAACAAATAAACAAGTCAATAAACTAAGAAAATGAAGAAACACCACACCTTGGATGATGCCACCGGGTGTATTTAAAAAAACATCAACACAAAAACAAAACCTAGAATATAAAAAAGGGACCATTGGTGGCACAAAGCAGAATGTTCTCAATAACTGGCTTTAGAACGACTCTACGTTTTCTTTTAGTCTACCAAGTATACACTATTAACCTGCATGTTCCAGGAAGCTAAAATCTATACAGTACTGTCATTTTTCATATATTTATAGATATTTATACACTATACAAAGTTGGCAAAAAATACATAAATACATAAAATCAGATTGTGCACGTCACAATTTGTGTTTTAAAAGTTAGAGCAGTGTGTTGATGAGGCGCGTCTGGGAGAGAAGAGGAGAAGAGCTCTACCGTTCACACACAGGAAGACATTTGACCTTGACTTCAAAATGTAAATGAACTTCACAACACGAAGGCAGTGTGAAGAGACTAATAAAACAATTATTTATCCACAGAGGTGTGCATGTAGGGGGAATTTTCAGCCAGTTAGGATCAGTGGTATATATTTATTTTGTTGCCCTTGCTAGGCATATTGTAAATGGCCAGCGTGTGTGAGTGTATATCTGTGTGTGTGTGTGTGTGTGTGTGTGTGTGTGTCCTGGCCCAGAGTATCAGCTGTGAGGATCATGTCTGTGTCCTAGTCAACACTGAAAGCCGTCTGACAATGATAAGCTCTCTCCTGAACACACACACACCCACACACACAGCTGCCAGATACTCGGGACCAGAGCATATGGAGAACTAGGGAGGGGAGCGTTTTTTTGCAGACACCTGCAGCTCAGATGACTGCTCTGAAAACAGAATGTCCTTCTCCGAGTGTACCACACCAAAGCGGGAGGTTTGAGTCTCAAAATAGGACTTGGGACACTGGGAGGTCACTGGGAGGTCACTGAGATGTGTTGGACCTGGTGTTTGGCACCTCAAGTCTGGTGCCAGGGAGCAGGCACTCAGGACATCACATAGGTCTAAAAATAATAAAAAGCTTGGTGTAAATGTCATGTTGTAGGTGGACAACTTTTTACATTTACATAATTTAGCAGACGATCTTATCCAGAGCGACTTACAAATTGGTGCATTCAACTTATGATAGCCAGTGGGACAACCACCTTTTCTTTTTTTTTTTTTATGGAGGGTTGGGGAAGAAGGATTACTTTATACTACTCCAGGTATAACAACTTGTGTTTGTTTTGGAGAAGAAACCAATATGGTCTCGCATAGGGTAGCAAAAGGTCCATAACTTTCCCAGAATTCTCAGAAATCCCGGTTGGAAGATTCCCGGAATCAGGAGGGAATCAGCAGGAAATCTAGAATCCACCCAACCAGGATCTAGAAGCCAAAGTTACCAGAATTGTGCAACCCTAGTCCCCCCATATATTTAAACATTGTTCAGGGTTAAATCCAAATGTGACTGGGACTAAAGGCGTCCGTATGCTTCCCAGCCGAAACAGTTCGGAAGAGTTTGTGCATATATTATGATGACATTTTGTGATGTTTTTGTTAGTTTTGGACTTCGTTAAGTTTTTAGGGGGGCTGTTTGGGCACACAAAACAAGTATACGACCCTTCGTCCGTGATTGGTCGACTGTAGGGATTCTTCAATTCAAATTCAAAGTTTTTGTTGTCATTCAAGGAGAGATTAACCGTTTTCATGCACATTTTTTCATTGTGTAATACTGCACCAAACATCTTAGTTAGATGTAAAATTGCGTGACTAAGATCTCCTCTGCAAAAACTAAAATTATCTTAGATTAATTCTGACTATTTTGAGGAAGTGTATACTGGCTACGGCGTCTCAAAATGGACAAACAGTACTACTGCCGTTTTTCTTCTCCTTTTCCAAGCGAAGGTATTTTAAGAGGAGTGCGGGAGCACACTCGTTTGGTTCGCCGAGCCGCCACCCGAACTGAAGCATGCTGACACCTTAATAGGTCTAATGTTAAGACCATTGAAATATTAACAGTCATGCTATTATTAGTATTGACCTACCCCCCCATCCTCTCCCAGACCCACCAGCGTATTCATGGGTTGCATGTTTTGTCACAATATCGTTTGGGTAGTTCGTTTTGGACTGATGCCCGACTGAGCATTCTACTCAATGCATCGTCAACGAGCGCTGATGAAGACTTCATTAAAAGAGCATTACAGTGGCTTGGAAATACAATGACATTCAAAATGAGGCAAATAATTAGTAGGAAAAACCTTTTGTCATCATTTTGATGTTGCCAGATTGACTTTAGATGCAGTATAACGTTAGCTAGCTAGCTAAGATTGAGGGGAGACCACCGGATTTTAGCTAGGTAACGTTAGCATTGCTAGCTATTTTTGACTAACTTTGATGGCTAATGAAAACATTGCCATCGGTCTAAAGTAAATTTGAGAACCTGATAATGCCTACAAAACATTTGACTACTTTAGCAATGTCATCGTATTTCCAGGTAATTTAGACTTAACAGTCGTTAGCCCTCCTGTAGCTCAGTTGGTAGAGCATGGCGCTTGCAACGCCAGGGTTGTGGGTTCGATTCCCACGGGCGGCCAGTATGAAAAATGTATGCACTAACTGTATGTCGCTTTGGATAAGAGAGTCTGCTAAAATGTAAATGTTAGCCTCCGTCCAGAATTAATGGGTTTATCACCATTTTAGGGCAATACTATTGTGTCACCGGTAGAGGGGCGGCTTGAGAACGTTCATGACAACGGCATGACGTGACGGAGGTGCAGCCTGTGAATAGGATGAATCACAGCCACTAGGACTGAGTGTAGATTTAAACAGACGGCATGGCATAATCTTCTAGTGTCAGTGTAGGGCTAATCCTCTATAACACAATGGTATTACAGTGACCCCCATACGGCCATCCAGGCTGTTTTCTGTATTACAGGAAACCCCATACGGCCATCCAGGCTGTTTTCTGTATTACAGGAAACCCCAGCCAGCCATCCAGGCTGTTTTCTGTATTACAGGAAACCCCATACGGCCATCCAGGCTGTTTTCTGTATAAAACGGCCATCCAGGCTTTTCTGTAACAGAAACCCCATACGGCCACCAGGCTGTTCTGTATACAGTAACCCACGGCCATCCAGGCTGTTTTCTGTAACAGTAACACGGCCATCAGGCTGTTTTCTGTAGTAAACGGCCATCCCTCTCGGCCATCCAGGCTGTTTTCTGTATTACAGTAACCCCATACGGCCATCCAGGCTGTTTTCTGTATTACAGTAACCCCATACGGCCATCCAGGCTGTTTTCTGTATTACAGTAACCCCATACGGCCATCCAGGCTGTTTTCTGTATTACAGGAAACCCCATACGGCCAGCCAGCTAGCCAGGCTGCTTTCAGTAGGAGCTGATAGGGGTGAGAGGGAGAGTCAAGCTACCACTGCAGAGGGAGGGGAGCGGCATTGAGGAACATATAGCCCTCTCTGAATGCACTACGGCAGAGGGAGGGAAGTGACGTGGGGGGAACAGCCATCTCCCAAGGAATGCCAAGTGACCACGGCGGAGGGAGTGGGGCGACGGGGAGGATCATATAAGCCCATAGAAATACAATTCTTAGAAAAGGTTTCCCCACTCAAGTGTGGGTGATGGGTGGACCGGCGGCCATATTGAGCACACCCATGGGGTGTTCCAGTCAAATTGCTGTGATCCGAGGAGCTTTGTCCATTCTATATCTAATCTAACACACCATACTAGTTTAATTATAGGGTCGGTTGAGAAGCATTTGTTTCAGTGAATTTCAGTGATTTGTGGCAGTGTGACTGTAGGCCTAGTCTGTTGTGGCAGATGATTTCGTTTTGAGTGCTGATTTTACTGCAGGCCTAGTCTGTTGTGACAGATGATTTCGTTTTGAGTGCTGATTTTACTGCAGGCCTAGTCTGTTGTGGCAGATGACAATCTCCAAATAACACGGCACTTATGAACGTAAAAGCATCCAATATTTGTTGATGTTTGTAATTGTGAAGATTTTAGGTAGTGACACATTATTGAAGAGATTGGTCTGGTCTGGGATGTGTTGTGTTGGGTATCACTCCCTCTCTGTCTCCCTCCCCTCCCAACCGTCACCTCCAACAACAAATACAGCAGACATCAAGAGCCCTTGTTCAAGAAGGGCAGTTATAATCAGCTTCATCATCATCATCATCATCATCGTTATCTGGAATAATATAATTGTTTCCTCCATCTGTTCAAGTGACAAAGGAAAACGTATTGCAGCGTACAACAAACAAATAGTTCATCATTTTCAACAACAATATTTACAGAAAAATTATTTTTAAAAACAGAGAAACAAAACCCTAAACACAGGAACATCAAGCACACACACATACTGTACACACACAGACCAACAGTCAAAATGTAAACCAAAAATATTATTACTTGTTATTGTTGTTTTTCATATTCAGTTAGATATCATTCAGAATAATGCTTTACTGCATACCTGATAGGGAATAGTCAAACCATAGGGTTTTACACCAGATGCTTAATAAAACAATTGAAGGGGTGAGCTTTAGGAGAGGCACAATCTGGCTGAACACTCCATAACACATCTACACTACATCTACTGAAGGGGTGAGCTTTAGGGGAGGCACAATCTGGCTGAACACTCCTTAACACATCTACACTACATCTACTGAAGGGGTGAGCTTTAGGGGAGGCACAATCTGGCTGAACACTCCTTAACACTTCTACACTACAACTAATGACTAGTCAAGGAAGACACAGAGAGACAATTTCCCTGACCCAGATTAAACCTAGACATAATATCTATCCAGGAACCTGACCCAGATTAAACCTAGACATAATATCTATCCAGGAACCTGACCCAGATTAAACCTAGACATAATATCTATCCAGGAACCTGACCCAGATTAAACCTAGACATAATATCTATCCAGGAACCTGACCCAGATTAAACCTAGACATAATATCTATCCAGGAACCTGACCCAGATTAAACCTAGACATAATATATATCCAGTAACCTGACCCAGAATAAACCTAGACATAATATCTATCCAGGAACCTGACCCAGATTAAACCTAGACATAATATATATCCAGTAACCTGACCCAGATTAAACCTAGACATAATATCTATCCAGGAACCTGACCCAGAGGATCCAATCTACGTTTTGGTACCACAGCATAAATACCTGAACATGATACCCTTCTATACGTAAATGAGCAGGTAACAACTACAATGTGTCCAGAACAGGATTCAGAGAACTAAACACACAGGAAGGAATTTTCCTCTACAGGCGCTAAGCGTTTACCTTCACAATGTAGACTACAGTATAGTTCAGTATCCTTACAGTACAGTACACAATCTTTAATCCCAATATTGCAACGGTACACTGGGCACCTTTCCAATGCACTGATGCATTGTCACAACCCATAAGACGTCAGGAGGAGCGATGTCACACAATGACATGGACACTGAGGGATGGAGGGACCTGGGAAATGGCAAGGACAAACAACCGAGTCAGACCAAGAACAATAATTAGCTAATCCTTTGGCAAACTGCTCTGACCTCTTATGCCAATAAAGCTTTCAGTTATTTGCACGAGGGAGAGAGGGAAGGAGCAGGGGAGAGAGAGGGGAGAGGGGGAGGGAGGAGAGAGGGGAGGGAAGGAGCAGGGGAGAGAGAGGAGGAGGGAGGGAGAGAGAGAGGGGGGAGGGAGGAGAGAGGGGGAGAGAGAGGAGGAGGGAGGAGAGAGGGGGAGGGAGGAGAGAGGGGAGAGGGGGGAGGGAGGGAGCAGGGGAGAGAGAGGGGAAGGGAGGAGAGAGGGAAGAGAGAGGGGGAGGGAGGAGAGAGGGGAGATGGGGAGGGAAGGAGCAGGGGAGAGAGAGGAGGAGAGAGGGGAGAGGGGGAGGGAAGGAGCAGGGGAGAGAGAGGGGGAGGGAGGAGAGAGGGGAGAGAGAGGGGGAGGGAGGAGAGAGGGGAGAGAGAGGGGGAGGGAGGAGAGAGGGGAGAGAGAGGGGAAGGGATGAGAGATGGGAGAGAGAGGGGGAGGGAGGAGAGAGGGGAGAGGGGGAGGGAAGGAGCAGGGGAGAGAGAGGGGGAGGGAGGAGAGAGGGGAGAGAGATGGGGAGGGAGGAGAGAGGGGAGAGGGGGAGGGAGGAGAGAGGCGAGAGAGAGGAGGAAGGAGGAGAGAGGGGAGAGGGAAAGGGAAGGAGCAGGGGTGACTGTCCATCCCTGACTGTACTTAGTGATGTTATAACTGTCCATCTCTGACTGTACTTAGTGATGTTATAAAACCATTATGTTCCCCAGCCAGCCAGCTGGTGTCCTGTCCTGACTGAGTCACAGAGCATTATGACCAAGCTTTACAACCTTGCAGTGGTGTCCTGTAATGAACATTTCCCACTACCAAAACAACACATTACAATCTGCTGCAACACACAGTAACCATGCAGTAATGTTCTTATCACAACACACTGACAACACACAGTAACCATGCAGTAATGTTCTTATCACAACACACTGACAACACACAGTAACCATGCAGTAATGTTCTTATCACAACACACTGACAACACACAGTAACCATGCAGTAATGTTCTTATCACAACACACTGACAACACACAGTAACCATGCAGTAATGTTCTTATCACAACACACTGACAACACACAGTAACCATGCAGTAATGTTCTTATCACAACACACTGACAACACACAGTAACCATGCAGTAATGTTCTTATCACAACACACTGACAACACACAGTAACCATGCAGTAATAATATTATCACAACACACTGACAACACACAGTAACCATGCAGTAATGTTCTTATCACAACACACTGACAACACACAGTAACCATGCAGTAATGTTCTTATCACAACACACTGACAACACACAGTAACCATGCAGTAATCTTATTATCACAACACACTGACAACACACAGTAACCATGCTAAGGCTCATCTCTCTCGCATGACCTCTATGATAACATGCCTTGTTAGTTTTGTCAACCAGAGACTGTGCAGTCTGCAGAGCCTGGGTAGTTGAGACATTATCCTAGCAACATATAGCTATGTAGAGACATTATCCTAGCAACATATAGCTATGTAGAGACATTATCCTAGCAACATATAGCTATGTAGAGACATTATCCTAGCAACATATAGCTATGTAGAAATGAACCATTAGGTACACAGAGAGAAGACAGAACCACACACTATGTATCATGTGACCTCTAATATTAACATGTATTGTTAATCAACCAGAGACTAAACGGAATGTTGTTCTCAGTAACGTGATCTGGCTCTGGCAGGTTTGCTGTTTCACCACGGGATGACGTGCCGGCTGAATAACCCTATCTGTCTAACCTCCCTTCCAACCTATCAGACCTCCAGTCCAGCCCCTCCACACTGAGTCATGTGAGTGTACCCCTTGCACACTACCCCCTGCTCCCTACCCCCTACACACTACCCCCTGCTCCCTACCCCCTACACACTACCCCCTTCTCCCTACCCCCTGCTCCCTACCCCCCTACACACTACCCCCTTCTCCCTACCCCCTGCTCCCTACCCCCCACACACTACCCCCCCTTCTCCCTACCCCCTGCTCCCTACCCCCCTACACCCTACCCCCCCCCTTCTCCCTACCCCCTGCTCCCTACCCCCTACACACTACCCCCTTCTCCCTACCCCCTGCTCCCTACCCCCTACACACTACCCCCCTTCTCCCTACCCCCTACACACTAACCCCTTCTCCCTACCCCCTGCCTCCTAGCCCCCTACCCTGCGCGGCTACATACTTTTTTAGATGAATCCTCCCTGAATCCTGTGACCGCAGGGCCTGGGGAGGGAGGAGGGCTGAGGAGAGGAGAGGGAGGCTGTTATGAGAGTTGAGGGAGGCTGGGGAGAGAAAATTGGAGAGGAGAGGGATGAGAGGACTGTGGAGAGGGGAGAGGGGAGAGGGGAGAGGGGAGAAGAGAGAAGAGAGGTGAGACGAGGGCTGTGGAGAGAGGAGATGGGAGAGGGGAGCTGTGGAGAGAGGACAAGGAGAGAGGAGAGGGGAGAGAGGAGAGGGGAGATGAGGGCTGTGGAGAGAGGAGAGGAGAGGGGAGAGAGGAAGGGGAGAGAGGAGGGCTCTTGAGAGAGGAGATAAGAGAGGGGAGAGGGGAGAGGGTTGAGGAGGGCTGTGGAGAGAGGAGAGGAGAGAGGAGAGGAGAGGAGAGGAGAGGAGAGGAGAGGAGAGGAGAGGAGGGCTGTGGAGAGAGGAGAGGAGAGGAGAGGAGAGGAGAGGAGAGTTCTCTGACAGTTGAATGGGAGCGTAACGTGCTGTGACACCCCAGGCACTAGGCTGTCAAAACAGGGTTCCTCTGTTCCTCCACTGGATGATTGTTCTGAAGGGGGCTGGAGTGGCCCAGCATGTTACAGCACACTGACTAACCGCTCACGCAAGAGGGTTAGAGAGAGAGAGAGAGAGAGAGAGAGAGAGAGAGAGAGAGAGAGAGAGAGAGAGAGAGAGAGAGAGAGAGAGAGAGACAGAGAGAGAGAGAGAGAGAGAGAGAGAGAGAGAGAGAGAGAGAGAGAGAGAGAGAGAGAGAGAGAGAGAGAGGGGGATGAGAGCATTGCATATTTTCCTCTCCCTCATATCCCTCCATCTCCAGATCCCTGACTGACCCAAACCGACCTCCAGACCTGAACCATGGTTCAATCCCAAATTGCACCCTATTCCCTATGTAGTGCACTACTTTTGACCAGGGCCCATTAGGAAGTAGTGCACTACATAGGGAATAGGGTGCCATTTGGGACTTAAACCTATCTTAGATCGAGACCAGACTACCTCAGACCAGACCTCTCCATTCTGCTGCTACTCACCCCTTCAGATCCTACCTCAGACCAGACCTCTCCCCTTCAGATCCTACCTCAGACCAGACCTCTCCCCTTCAGATCCTACCTCAGACCAGACCTCTCCCCTTCAGATCCTACCTCAGACCAGACCTCTCCCCTTCAGATCCTACCTCAGACCAGACCTCTCCCCTTCAGATCCTACCTCAGACCAGACCTCTCCCCTTCAGATCCTACCTCAGACCAGACCTCTCCCCTTCAGATCCTACCTCAGACCAGACCTCTCCCCTTCAGATCCTACCTCAGACCAGATCCTACCTCAGAACAGACCTCTCCCCTTCAGATCCTACCTCAGACCAGACCTCTCCCCCTTCAGATCCTACCTCAGACCAGACCTCTCCCCTTCAGATCCTACCTCAGACCAGACCTCTCCCCTTCAGATCCTACCTCAGAACAGACCTCTCCCCTTCAGATCCTACCTCAGAACAGACCTCTCCCCTTCAGATCCTACCTCAGACCAGACCTCTCCCCTTCAGATCCTACCTCAGAACAGACCTCTCCCCTTCAGATCCTACCTCAGACCAGACCTCTCCCCTTCAGATCCTACCTCAGACCAGACCTCTCCCCCTTCAGATCCTACCTCAGACCAGACCTCTCCCCTTCAGATCCTACCTCAGAACAGACCTCTCCCCCTTCAGATCCTACCTCAGAACAGACCTCTCCCCTTCAGATCCTACCTCAGACCAGACCTCTCCCCTTCAGATCCTACCTCAGACCAGACCTCTCCCCTTCAGATCCTACCTCAGACCAGACCCTACCTCAGAACAGACCTCTCCCCCTTCAGATCCTACCTCAGAACAGACCTCTCCCCCTTCAGATCCTACCTCAGACCAGACCTCTCCCCTTCAGATCCTACCTCAGACCAGACCTCTCCCCTTCAGATCCTACCTCAGACCAGACCTCTCCCCTTCAGATCCTACCTCAGACCAGACCTCTCCCCTTCAGATCCTACCTCAGACCAGACCTCTCCCCTTCAGATCCTACCTCAGACCAGACCTCACCCCCTTCAGATCCTACCTCAGACCAGACCTCTCCCCTTCAGATCCTACCTCAGACCAGACCTCTCCCCTTCAGATCCTACCTCAGAACAGACCTCTCCCCTTCAGATCCTACCTCAGACCAGATCCTACCTCAGACCAGACCTCTCCCCTTCAGATCCTACCTCAGACCAGATCCTACCTCAGACCAGACCTCTCCCCTTCAGATCCTACCTCAGACCAGACCTCTCCCCTTCAGATCCTACCTCAGACCAGACCTCTCCCCTTCAGATCCTACCTCAGACCAGACCTCTCCCCTTCAGATCCTACCTCAGAACAGACCTCTCCCCCTTCAGATCCTACCTCAGACCAGACCTCTCCCCTTCAGATCCTACCTCAGACCAGACCTCTCCCCTTCAGATCCTACCTCAGAACAGACCTCTCCCCTTCAGATCCTACCTCAGACCAGACCTCTCCCCTTCAGATCCTACCTCAGACCAGACCTCTCCCCTTCAGATCCTACCTCAGACCAGACCTCTCCCCTTCAGATCCTACCTCAGAACAGACCTCTCCCCTTCAGATCCTACCTCAGAACAGACCTCTCCCCTTCAGATCCTACCTCAGACCAGACCTCTCCCCTTCAGATCCTACCTCAGACCAGACCTCTCCCCTTCAGATCCTACCTCAGACCAGATCCTACCTCAGAACAGACCTCTCCCCTTCAGATCCTACCTCAGAACAGACCTCTCCCCTTCAGATCCTACCTCAGACCAGACCTCTCCCCTTCAGATCCTACCTCAGACCAGACCTCTCCCCTTCAGATCCTACCTCAGACCAGACCTCTCCCCTTCAGATCCTACCTCAGACCAGATCCTACCTCAGAACAGACCTCTCCCCTTCAGATCCTACCTCAGAACAGACCTCTCCCCTTCAGATCCTACCTCAGACCAGACCTCTCCCCTTCAGATCCTACCTCAGAACAGACCTCTCCCCTTCAGATCCTACCTCAGAACAGACCTCTCCCCTTCAGATCCTACCTCAGAACAGACCTCTCCCCTTCAGATCCTACCTCAGAACAGACCTCTCCCCTTCAGATCCTACCTCAGACCAGACCTCTCCCCTTCAGATCCTACCTCAGAACAGACCTCTCCCCTTCAGATCCTACCTCAGAACAGACCTCTCCCCTTCAGATCCTACCTCAGAACAGACCTCTCCCCTTCAGATCCTACCTCAGAACAGACCTCTCCCCTTCAGATCCTACCTCAGACCAGACCTCTCCCCTTCAGATCCTACCTCAGAACAGACCTCTCCCTTCAGATCCTACCTCAGAACAGACCTC
>NC_059217.1:46970477-46982977 GCF_020615455.1 Coregonus clupeaformis
TGTATTCCTGAAGCAGTAATAGTCTCTAAAAACAGTTAAATACTGTCACCAGACTAAAACTGAAGGAGGGACCACAGAGACCCTATTACAGTTACAATGTAACCCCTGTAGAAGACTGAGAGACGGACACACACAGAGAGAGAGAGAGAGAGAGAGAGAGAGAGAGAGAGACAGAGACAGAGACAGAGACAGAGAGAGACAGAGAGAGACAGAGACAGAGACAGAGACAGAGACAGAGACAGAGACAGAGACAGAGAGAAACAACAGAGACAGAGACAGAAACACAGAGACAGAGAGAGAGAGAGAGAGAGAGAGAGAGAGAGAGAGAGAGAGTTGAGCTGAAGCAGACATCAGTAGGCCAGAGGCAGTAGATTCTTCTGCTAGATATAGCTAGATATAGCCGTGGCGTGATGCGTGCCTCTGTCATAGAAGGTCACCTTGCTGTTGGAACTGACTGTGTGTGGTGGTGTGACTGTGTTGTGTGTGTGTGTGTGTGTGTGTGTGTGTGTGTGTGTGTGTGTGTGTGTGTGTGTGTGTGTGTGTGTGTGTGTGTGTGTGTGTGAATGAGTGTGTGTGTGTGGTGTTGTGACATCGATTAGATGACCCCTAGACTGTAACCTTCCACTCACTGTGTGGTCGCCGTGACAAATAATGTATGAAAATAACAGCCTTAGAATCACTTATAATGGAGTCTGGTGTAAGCAGTAACACACAGGACTTATAATGGAGTCTGGTGTAAGCAGTAACACACAGGACTTATAATGGAGTCTGGTGTAAGCAGTAACACTCAGGACTTATAATGGAGTCTGGTGTAAGCAGTAACACACAGGACTTATAATGGAGTCTGGTGAAAGCAGTAACACACAGGACTTATAATGGAGTCTGGTGTAAGCAGTAACACTCAGGACTTATAATGGAGTCTGGTGTAAGCAGTAACACACAGGACTTATAATGGAGTCTGGTGTAAGCAGTAACACACAGGACTTATAATGGAGTCTGGTGTAAGCAGTAACACACAGGACTTATAATGGAGTCTGGTGTAAGCAGTAACACACAGGACTTATAATGGAGTCTGGTGTAAGCAGTAACACACAGGACTTATAATGGAGTCTGGTGTAAGCAGTAACACTCAGGACTCCGGACCACACCCTCTTGGCTGCGGGGGGGGGGGTCTAGCCCGGGCTCGGCCAATCGTCTTTCTGTGTCTCTATGTCTATCTCCCGACCTCTGACCTATGAGAAACAGTCAAATATGGTTAGAAACAGTAAATACGGGATTGGAACTCCATAGATCCTACAGACTCCCAGAGACAGAGGATTCGAGAGAGGGATTCAGGGGGTGATGGTTGAGGGAACGAGGGAGGGAAGGAGGGAGAGGAGGAGGAGAGGATACTGACCTGATGTGACCCCAATGTCCATGGCTTTGAGAGGGTGACATGGGAGGGAGGGAAGGAGGGAGAGGAGGGGAGGAGGAGAGGGAGGAGAGGGAGGAGAGGAGGAGAGGAGGAGAGGGAGGAGAGGAGGAGGAGAGGAGGAGAGGAGGAGAGGGAGGAGAGGAGGGGGAGAGGAGGAGAGGAGGAGAGAAGGAGGGAGAGAATACTAACCTGATGTTCCTCCTATGTCCATGGCTTTGAGATTGCGTGCTTTGATGATGTTCACAGTGATGGTGTTGGCAGTTGGGTTATAGCACAGAGACACCAGAAGGTCCCCTCGCCTCCCCTGGGGAACACACACGTGTGCACGCACACACACACACACACACACACACACACACACACACACACACACACACACACACACACACACACACACACACACAGCAGTTAGTCACTCTTTACATGCAGTGTAGACACATCACCTTTGATCTGGCCCATATTCACAAAGCATTTTAGTGTAGGAAAACTAAAGCTAGGACCAGTTTCACATTTAAAATCATAATGAATAAGAGGGGAGACCTGATCCTAGATCAAAGTAGCAAAGCTACTCTGAGACACTTTGTGAGTCCTGGTCTGGGCCAGTTTCCTGGACAATGATTAAGCCTAGAGAAATAAGCTGTAAATAGGCATGTTGAATGACTCTCCAGTCTTACAACCTGGATTTTTCCGGAAAGTTACCGGAAATTTGCAACCCTACTTACCGCTCCATCCATGCAGGGTTTGAGCTCCTTCCAGAAGGTCTGCATGTGTCCCAGGTCACTGAGCTTGTTGAGGGGGATGGATACCTCCCCGATGGGGTCGTTACGACTGAATCGGTCAAAGTCCAACACCTGCAGGTACAGAGTCCTCTCCCTCACCTTCTCATACGGGAAACCTGGGAGGGAGGGAGGGAGGGAGGGAGGGAGAGGGAGGGAGGGAGGGAGGGAGAGAAACAGAGATACAGCGACAGTGAGAGATTTGGATAGAAGACCGTTGTCTGAAAACAGTCACTCTTGGGAAAGAGGTATTTTGACCTCAATAGGACTTCTTGGTTAAACAAAAATATATCCTCAACAAGAACCTGAGCAAATCAAATCAAATTGTATTGGTCATGTACACAGTTAGCAGGTGTTATGGCGGGTGCAGCAAAATGCTTATGTTACCTATCAATCAATGCAGTAAATGTCAAACAAGCACACAATAATCAAAAATTATAAAATTATAAAAAATGTAGCACAGCAGTAGACATATCAACAGTTTGTAAACATTATTAAAGTGACCAGTGTTCAATGACTATGTACACAGGGCAGCAGTCTCTAAGGTGCAGGGTTTGAGTACAATGTGGTAGCCGGCTAGTAACAGTGGCTGTGTCCGAATACCCATACTTGCATCCTAAATAGTAGGCCATTGAGCATGCAAAAAAAAAAAGAGTTTAATAGTATGCGACATTTCAAAAATTAAGTATACTTTAAATGCCCGGATGTCATACTCATTTTGGCTTTGACAACAGCTGACCAATTAGATTTGGGGATACGCTACCAAAGTCAACGAATAGCAGAAAACAACGCAATCACGCCATGACGCATTCTCAGTATGCGAAAATATAATTTTAATCGTATGCAACATTTCGAAAAATCGAATGCCAAAATGTTATACTCATTTCGGCTCTTCATCTAGTAAAATGTGAGTTGTCTTCAAGTAGCCAACAACAAAATTAGGCTACTTTTACTTAATGCAAAGCTTCTGCGGTGATGTTCTAATGTAGTAGTTTTTGTTCTCCTTAAAATCTAAAAATAAGTATTATTGCATCGTAGGCTACATCTTTGAAAACAGAAATATTTTTTATTTTATTTTATGCAAAGAAAAATCTGTTTTCTCACTGGAAAAGTGGATTTCTTGTTCTCTTGGCCTTTGTCAGAGCTTTTCAACTATACTGAACAAAAAAAGAAACACAACATGTAAAGTGTTGGTCCCATGTTTCATGAGCTGAAATAAAAGATCACAGAAATGTTCCATACATACAAAAAGCTTATTTCTCTCAAATTTTGTACATAAATGTGTTTACATCCCTGTTAGTGAGCATTTCTCCTTTGTCAAGATAATCCATCCACCTGACAGGTGTGGCATATCAAGAAGCTGATTAAACAGCACGAACATTACACAGGTGCACCTTGTGCTGGGGACAATAAAAGGCCACTCTAAAATGTGCAGTTTTGCCACACAACACAGATGTCTCAAGTTTTGAGGGAGCATGCAATTGGCATGCTGACTGCAGGAATGTCCACCAGAGCTGTTGTCAGATAGTTTAATGTTAATTTCTCTACCAACGTCGTTTTAGAGAATTTGGCAGTACGTCCAACTGGCCTCACAACCGCAGACCACGTGTAACCACGCCAGCCCAGGACCTCCACAGCTTCTTCACCTGCGGGACGTTTGAGACCAGTCACCCGGACAGCTGACGAAACTGTGCTTTTGAACAACAGAATAATTTCTGCACAAACTGTCAGAAACCGTCTCAGGGAAGCTCATCTGCGTGCTCATCGTCCTCACCAGGGTCTTGACCTGACTGCAGTTCGGCGTCATAACCGACTACAGTGGGCAAATGCTCACCTTCAATGGCCACTGGCACACTGGAGAAGTGTTCTCTTCACGGATGAATCCGTATGGCGTCGTGTGGGCGAACGTTTTGCCCCCCATGGTGGCGGTGGGGTTACGGTATGGCCAGGCATGAGCATTCAACGATTTACATTTTTATTATGAGCCGTTCTCCCCTCAGCAGCCTCTTGTAGTTAAATAGGATAGATGTTCTACATGGTCTACTACGATATAGGTTGAATGTGATAGTCTGCCTATAACCAGCCTGAGTAGGGCTACAACTCCTATTCTGTTCAGAGTTTAGAGAAAGTAATCAAATTGGAAATTAGCTCAAATCAGGCTGGTTAATGCGTTGCATGTCTGCTGAATTTGAAAAACCTACCCGCACTCGGCCCCGCCCCAACCCCGTCCCCACCTACACAGCCAATCAGGAGCCGCTACTGCGTTGTGGCCGTGGAATACTGCCTCCTTTCACTAAAATCGGGAGTACGTGCTAAATAGTATGCGACGATGAGTAAATAGTATGCAGTTTAAGTATGTACTACGCTAGTATGGATATTCGGACACGGCCTAAGGGGCAGCGGAGGGCAGGGTAATGGGCGGAGGCCTTCTAGTGGTGGCTGTTTAAAAGTCTGATGGGATAGAAGCTGTTTTTCAGTCTCTCTGTCCCAGCTTTGATGCACCTGTACTGTCTCTGCCTTCTAGATGATAGTAGGGTGAACAGTGGGGTAAACAGGCCGTGGTTCGGGTGGCTGAGATCCTTGATGATCTTCTTGGCCTTCCTGTGACACCGGGTGCTGTAGATGTCCTGGAGGGCAGGCAGCGTGCCCCCGATGGTGTGTTGGGCAGACCGTACCACCCTCTGGAGAGCCCTGCGGTTGCAGGCAGTGCAATTGCCGTACCAGGCAGTGATACAGCCCGACAGGATGCTCTCAAGGGTGCATCTGTACAAGTTTGTGAGGGTTTTAGGGGCCAAGCAACATTTATTCAGCCTCCTGAGGTTGAAGAGGCGCTGTTGTGCCTTCTTCACCACACTGTCGGTGTGAAGGGACCATTTCAGGTCCTCAGTGATGTGCACGCCGAGGAACTTGAAGCTTTTGACCCTCTCCACTACGGCCCGTTGATATGGGATGGGGGTGCGCTCTCTCTGCTGTCTCCTGGAGACCACGATCAGTTCCTTCATTTTGATTATGTTGAGGGGGAGGTTATTTTCCTGGCACCACTCTGCCAAGGCACTCACCTCCTCCCTGTAGGCTGTCTTGCCGTTGTGGTAATCAGGCCTACCACTGCTGTGTCAGTTGCAAACTTGATGATTGAGTTGGAGACGTGTGTGACCACGCAGTCATGGGTGAACAGGGAGTACAGAAGGGGGCTGAGCACACACCCCTGTGGGGCCCCTGTGTTAATGATCAGAGTGGCAGAGGTGGGGCGGCGCGTCAGGAAGTTCAGGACCCAGTTGCACAGGGCGTGGTTCAGACGCAGGGCCCTGTACTTAGTGATGAGCTTGGAGGGCACTATGGTGTTGAATGCTGAGCTGTAGTGAATGAACAACATTCTTACATAGATATTCCTCTTGTCCAGATGGGATAGGGCAGTGTGCAGTGTGCAGTGCAGTGTCGATTGCGTCGTCCGTGGATCTATCTACGCCCTCTATGCATCTTCTATCCTGATGAACCCAGTCACCGAGTCAGTGTATACATCAATATTATTCCCAGAAAGCGACCCAGAACATATCCCAGTCCGCGCGATCAATACAATCTTGGAAGCATGGATTCCGTTTGGTCAGACAAAATGTTGAACAGTCCTTATCACGGGTGCTTCCTGCTTAAGTTTCTGCCTTTTTGGCGGGAAGGAGCAGGATGGAGGCGTGGTCAGATTTCCCGAAGCGATTTTCCTTGTAGCCGTCCCTGAAGGGAGAGTAGCATGCTCCTACCTATCTCCTATCTATCTCTCCGTACTGTGGCTGATTTCAAGGTTTTACTGCTAACCTACAAAGCATTACATGGAGGTTCTCCTACCGTGGTGGTCCTGCCGTAAGACATTTGTGGAGTGGTTGAAAAACGAGTTTTAATGACTCCAACCTAAGTGTATGTAAACTTCCGACTTCAACTGTACATATACGCTACGGTCAGAAGACGCAGGCTTCCTTATTATCCCTAGAATTTCTAAGCAAACAGGTGAAGGCAGGGCTTTCTCCTATAAAACTCAATTTTGATGGAATGGTCTGCCTCTGACCTTATTAAGACCTTTAAGTCTTTACTGAAGGCTCATCTCTTCAGTAGGTCCAGTGATTGAGTGTAGTCTGGCCCAGGGGTACGAAGGTGAGCGGCAAAGCACTGGAGCGACATACCGCCCTTGCTGTCTCTGCCTGGCCGGTTCCCGTCTCTCCATTGGGATTCTCTGCCTCTGACCCTATTACGGGGGCTGAGTCACTGGCTTACTGGTGCTCTTCCATGCCGTCCCTAGGAGGGGTGCGTCACTTGAGTGGGTTGAGTCACTGACGTGATTTTCCTGTCTGGTTTTACGCCCCCACGGGCTCGTGCGGTAGAGGAGATCTTCGTGGGCTATACTCAGCCTTGTCTCAGGGTAATATGTTGGTGGTCTGCTGATATCCCTCTAGTGGTGTGGGCGCTGTGCTTTCGCAAAATGGGTGGTTGGCCCTGTCCGGGGGTATCGTTGGATGGGGCCACAGAGTCCCCCGACCCCCTCCCGTCTCAGCCTCCAGTATCTATGCTGCAATAGTCATTATGTTATATCTGGTGTGAATTTAAGTGTGCTCCCTCTAATTCTCTCTCTCTCTCTCTCTCTCTCCCTCCCCTCCCGGAGGACCTGAGCCCTAGGACCATGCCTCAGGACTACCTGGCCTGATGACTCCTTGCTGTCCCCAGTCCACCTGGTCGTGCTGCTGCTCCAGTTTCCACTCTTCTGCCTGCGGCTATGGAACCCTGACCTGTTCACTGGATGTGCTACCTTGTCCCGGACCTGCTGTTTTTGACTCTCTCTTTCTAGCGCACCTTCTGTCTCGACTTCTGAATGCTCGGCTATGAAAAGCCAACTGACATTTACTCCTGAGGTACTGACCTGTTGTACCATCTACAACCACTGTGATTATTATTTGACCCTGCTGATTTTCTATGAACGTTTGAAGATCTTGAAGAACAATCTTAATGTTAATTAATAATCCTTAATGGCCATGTACTCCTATAATCTCCACCCGGCACAGCGAGAAGAGGACTGGTCACCCCTCAGAGCCTGGTTCCTCTCTAGGTTTCTTCCTAGGTTCCTGCCTTTCTACTGAGCTTTTCCTAGCCACTGTGCTTCTACATCTGCATTACTTGCTGTTTGGTGTTTTAGGCTGGGTGTCTTTTGGGAGCACTTTACTCAGAGTTTCTTTATTAAAGCCCCCAGCTACAATATATTCGGCCTCAGGATATGTGGTTTCCAGTTTGTACAATGTGTAGTTCTTTGAGAGCCGTCACAGTGTCTGCTTGTGAGGGAATTTACACGGCAGTGAACGGAAGAAAATGATCTCGGGAGGTAATGCGGTTGGAATTTAAATGTTGAGGTATTCCAGATGGTGAGAACAGAAGGACTTGAGTTCCTGTACGTTACCACTGTCACACCATGAAACATACACCTTTATTTTTCCCGGAGAGTTCATTCTTCCTGTCTGTGCGATGAACGGAGAACTCCACTGGCTGAATGGACGGGGACAGTATATCCGGAGAGAGCCATGATTCTGTGAAACAGAGTATGTTACGGTCCCTTATGTCTCTCTGGAAGAAAATCCTCACCCTAAACTTGTCTACTTTATTGTCCAGGGACTGAACGTTAGCGAGTAATATACTCGGAAGCAGTGGGTGGTGTGCACGCCTCCTGAGTCGGACTAGCCCCCCCGCTCCTCCTCCCTCTTCTCCGGAGGCGATGTTTTGGAGGATGAATGGGGCTGCCACAGGGTTTAATATTTTCCCTGTATTTAAAAAAAAAATCCATCCCAAGAATAAATCACTTCTCTCCCAGGTAACCCGAAATTTCCCGTCTAAACCGGAAGTGTCATTCTGAAGCATATAAATAGACCTGTCTGGATTTTACAGTTCAAACCTGATGCTACCTGAACCTGATGAGCCATTATTATAAATACATGTATTATTAAATACATTTTATGAGCCCAAGCCCAAAAAACCCCAAATGATAGTGCCATTATCTATCTATCTATCTATATATATATATATTTATTGTATTGTATATTATATTGTATATTATCGGAAGTGGTCCGATGAAGCTGATGCTGTTTCAAATTGGAATATGTTCAGGGATTCATCCAATAACATTGAGGAGTTTACCACATCAGTCACCGGCTTCATTAATAAGTGCATCCACAACAACGTTCCCACGGTAACCGTACATAACAGTGCATTCGCAAAGTATTCAGACCCCTTGACTTTTCCCATATTTTGTTACGTTACAGCCTTATTCTAAACTGGATTAAATTATTTGTTATATCATAACGACAAAGTGAAAACAAGTTTGTATAATTTATTCACATTTATTACAACTAAAAAACAGAAATATCTTATTTACATTATTATTCAGACCCTTTGCTATGAGACTCGAAATTGAGCTCAGGTGCATCCAGTTTCTATTGACCAACACCTCCTTTGGCCGCCATTCCTTCCAGTTCTCTGCTGCCAATGACTGGAACGAACTGCAAAAATCTCTGAAGCTGGAGACTCTTATCTCCCTCACTAACTTTAATCATCAGTTGTCAGAGCAGCTTACCGATCACTGCACCTGCACACAGTCCATCTGAAATTAGCCCACCCAACTACCTCATCCCCATATTGTTATTTATTTTTGCTCATTTGCACCCCAGTATCTCTATTTGCACATAATCTCTTGCACATCTGTCATTCCAGTGTTAATACTAAATTGTAATTATTTTGCACTATGGCCTATTTATTGCCTTGCCTCCATAACTTGCTACATTTGCACACACTGTATATATATATATATTTTCTGTTGTATTTTTGACTTTATGTTTTGTTTTACCCCATATGTAACTCTGTGTTGTTGTTTTTTTATCACACTGCTTTGCTTTATCTTGGCCAGGTCGCAGTTGGAAATGAGAACTTGTTCTCAACTGGCTTACCTGGTTAAATAAAGGTTAAATAAAAAATAAAAAATAAATCATCCTTGAGATGTTTCTACAACTTGATTGGAGTCCACCGGTGTTAAATTCAATTGATTGGACATGATTTGGAAAGGAACACACCTGTCTACAGTATATAAGGTCCCACAGTTGACAGTGCATGTCAGAGCAAAAACCAAGCCATGAGGTCGAAGGAATTGTCCGTAGCACAAGATTGTGTCGGGGCACAGATCTGGGGAAGGGCGCCAAATAAATTATGCAGCATTGACGGTCCCCAAGAACACAGTGGCCTTCATCATTCTTAAATGGAAGAAGTTTGGAACCACCAAGACTCCTCCTAGAGCTGGCCGCCCGGCTAAACTGAGCAATCGAGGGAGAAGGGCCTTGGTCAGGGAGGTGACCAAAAACCCGATGGTCATTCTGACAGAGCTCCAGAATTCCTCTGTGGAGATGGGAGAAGCTTCCAGAAGGACAACCATCTCTGTAGCGCCCTACCACTCAGGCCTTTATGGTAGAGTGGCCAGACGGAAGCCACTCCCCAGTAAAAGGCACATGACAGCCCGCTTGGAGTTTGCCAAAAGGCACCTAAAGACTCTCAGACCATGAGAAACAAGATTCTCTGGTCTGATGAAACCAAGATTGAACTCTTTGGCCTGAATGCCAAGCGTTACGTCTGGAGGAAACCTGGCACCTTCCCTACGATGAAGTATGGTGGTGGCAGCATCATGCTGTGGGGATGTTTTTCAGCAGCAGGGACTGGGAGACTAGTCAGGATCGAGGGAAAGATAAACGGAGCAAAGTACAGAGAGATCCTTGATGAAAACCTGCTCTATAGCGCTCCCGACCTCAGGCTGGGGTGAAGGACAACGACCATAAGCACACAGCTTAGACAACACAGGAGTGGCTTCGGGGACAAGTCTCTGAATGTCCTTGAGTGGCCCAGCCAGAGCCCGGACTTGAACCCGATCGAACATCTCTGGAGAGACCTGAAAATAGCTATGCAGCGACGCTCCCCGTCCAACCTGACAGAGCTTGAGAGGATCTGCAGAGAAGAATGGGAGAAACTCCCCCAAATACAGGTGTGCCAAGCTTGTAGCGTCATACACAAGACTCGAGGCTGTAATCGCTGCCAAAGGTGCTTCAACAAAGTAACGAGTAAAGGGTCTGAATACTTTCCGAATGCACTGTATGGGTCACTTTACATTAAGCACGACAGAAAAACATAAAAGCCCATAGATGTAGCTAGCTATATAAAGCCCATAGATGTAGCTAGCTATATAAAGCCCATAGATGTAGCTAGCTATATAAAGCCCATAGATGTAGCTAGCTATATAAAGCCCATAGATGTAGCTAGCTATATAAAGGCCATAGATGTAGCTAGCTATATAAAGGCCATAGATGTAGCTAGCTATATAAAGCCCATAGATGTAGCTAGCTATATAAAGCCCATAGATGTAGCTAGCTATATGCTCTCTTGGGTAAATAAATGAAACTAGCTCAAGTAGGCTAATCTTTTTGAGTGTGAACTGTATTACTGTACTGTATTGTATTATACTGTATTACTGTACTGTATTGTATTATACTGTGTTATATGGACTGGAATTACGCACATCGTTCAAACCATGATAAAGCAGGGAGAGAACATGTGATTCTGGTGCAGGACATGTGGCCTACAAAGTTACAAGTATAGGCTAGTGAATTGGATTTTAATTCTGAAATATAATATTTGCCTATTTGTATAATTAGCAGGCTGACGCATATATACCTTTCATAATATTTCTCTTAATGTTATTAGCCGTAACTCCTCTTTCTCTCTCCATTGTTGCTTCATTCCTTCCTCGCTTTCAACAGTTAAATGAAATACGTTTCGTTGTCCTTATCTTCATCATTCTAATGACGTCCTTGAATAATATAGGACTAGAATGAGATGCAGAAGGCTTCCACTTCTCTTCACCCAGATTGAATGGTTATGGGTCTGAATAAATAACTGCTGTAGTCTACCGCCATCTGAATGGTTATGGGTCTGAATAAATAACTACTGTAGCCTACCGCCATCTGAATGGTTATGGGGTCTGAATAAATAACTGCTGTAGCCTACCGCCATCTGAATGGTTATGGGTCTGAATAAATAACTGCTGTAGCCTACCGCCATCTGAATGGTTATGGGTCTGAATAAATAACTGCTGTAGTCTACCGCCATCTGAATGGTTATGGGTCTGAATAAATAACTACTGTAGCCTACCGCCATCTGAATGGTTATGGGTCTGAATAAATAACTGCTGTAGCCTACCGCCATCGCGCGTTCGCTCTTCTTTCAAACTACCCGTGAGTTCTATTGGCTGCTGTATTTAACATTCATCAAAAAAGAGCTTGCGTCCGTCTTAGAATAGTCTATTGGTATAAGAAAGCTATTCTAGTCAAGCTTTTCCTGCATGAGACTCCAACAGCTAAGGAGCGTTTCTTTAAGGAGAGGCCAGCAGAGCACAGGTGCGTGCGTATTGCGCAAGAGACAGAGGTTATAAATTAGAAGCTTATTATGCATAACCCATCATTAATTAGCTCAATATAAGGCTAATAGTGCATTGAATGTATTACCTGAAAGAGGTAGGCTAGGACATCTATATATATATAGGGCTATATATCAATCTAGAACAGGATGATCAATTTTGGATGCAATTTTTGAATGGAGCTGATGGAGAGAGAGAAAAGACTGCGAGAGCACTCGCACATGCACTGATTTTAAATCAAAGATATTCGAGTGATAGGCTTTTAAAACTCTGCAATAAAATAAAAAAAAATCTTTACAATTAAAAAATAAAGGTGACCCCCTGAAAGCCAGATGGAGATGGGTAAATTAGACGCACATTATTCGGTCTTCCTATTACTGTAGCATAGGCTATGCAGCAGCAAATGTAGGCCTACCTGTCACAAGGAAGAAAGTTACCATGATGAGATGAAAGGTCTACATGCATTGTGAACTGCTCTCCATACGGAGATGGGCGGTCTGTCCCCACCCTGAGCGTTGATGATTCATCATGCAGAGGGCCGTAGAGAAGCCACGTATATAATTTAACAGTTCCATTTCACGCCATGCTGTTCAAATAGATAATTTATTATAATTTACCAGTTTCTCGCAGTTATTTATCCCTGGAAAAGGGAGTGGTTTTTTGGGGGGGGCGGTATATCCCGGTAAATCTCGGTTCCCGCCATTCAACTCTAATGGGGCTGTTCAAACAAAGGATCCGGGTCCCGGGAAGTCGAATTTCTTGTCGAATGTCTGGTGAGTGATCACCGATCTGATGTCCCAAAGTTATTTTCGACTGTAGAGGTAATAGTACTAGA
>NC_059217.1:46992977-47005477 GCF_020615455.1 Coregonus clupeaformis
CTACCTACCAAACCTGTTTCTACCTACCAGCCCTGTTTCTACCTACCAAACATATTTCTACCTACCAAACCTGTTTCTACCTACCAAACCTGTTTCTACCTACCAAACCTGTTTCTACCTACCAAACCTGATCTAAGGTAAGACGTGTAAAGCTAGCTGTGTGACGCATGGTGGTGCATCCAGGAGAATGATCTACCAACCAGCTCTGTTCCTGCTCTAAAACTGCTTCTGGGTGAAGTTTCCCCTCTAGGTACAGATCTAGGATCAGCTTTTCCATCACCCAATCCTGACCTTAACCATTAGTGGGGAGAATATAAAACTGACCCAAGATCAGTGTCTAGGGTCAACTTCACCCTACTCCCTCCTAACAACACCTAACCTAACCTGACTGATAGAGTGATGTCTCCAGGCCAGGCTGACTTATTTTAGGCTTTACTGGTGTTGGAGCTCAGGACTAAGGATTTAGAAAACATGCACCACTGTCTAGAATGAGTTGTGTTGGATCAGCAAATACATGGTTTTAATCACAATCCCCCCAAAGAACAATACTATGTAACTATACTATACGACCCTTCTCCCCTCCTCACAAGGTACCACTGGCTAAAGCTATGAAGTTGAAATGCCCATTTACTCTGTTCCATCTCACTGCGCAATCAGCTGTCTCATCAGCCCAGCCAGGCAATTTATAAACTGCTGCTACTCGCTGTTTATTATCTATGCATAGTCACTTTACCCCTACCCACATGTACAAATTACCTCGACTAACCTGTACCCCCGCACATTGACTCGGTACTGGTATGTCTCCCGAGTGGCGCAGTGGTCTAAGGCACTGCATCGCAGTGCTAGCTGTGCCACTAAAGATCCTGGTTCGAATCCAGGCTCTGTCGTAGCCGGCCGTGACCGGGAGACCCATGGGGCGGCGCGCAATTGGCCCAGCGTCGTCCAGGGTAGGGGAGGGAATAGCTCAGCTTGTAGAGTATGGTGTTTGCAACGCCAGGGTTGTGGGTTTGATTCCCACGGGGGGCCAGAATGAAAATTAAAAAATAATAATGTATGCACTCACTAACTGTAAGTCGCTTTGGATAAGAGCGTCTGCTAAATGACTCAAATGTAATGTAAATGTACCCTCCTGTATATAGCCTTGCTATTGTTATTTTATTGTGTTACTTTAGATTTTAGATTTTTATTTTATTTAGTAAATCTTTTCTTAACTCTTTCTTGATCTGCATTGTTGGTTAAGGGCTTGTAAGTAAGCGTTTCACGGTAAGGTCTACACCTGTTGTATTCGGCGCACGTGACAAATTACAATTTTATTTTATTTGATTTGAAAAAGCATCTAGACGTTATCTCCCATTTCTTTTAGAAAAGCAATTCGTTTTCAATATCGGAGATTTATGTAAACCTTGCTGTCGGTCTCTCTGACATTTTCAACATTGTTTCAGTATTGAAAATCGATCTCCAGCTGTCCCATAGTAATGATAAGTAATCATTATTATGGATATATACAAAGAAATGTCAATAGAAAACAGGTCAAACGAAATGAAGTGCAGCTAGTTTGCAGTCTTTCCGTTTGAAGTGATTGTGTTAGCTGTGTTGTTGGTTAGCTCCTCTGAACAACAGTGTCCTGACGAGAGAGCACATGTTCTATGCCAGGTGAAATCGCGCCTCATTAGCTCATTGTTATGGATGGATCCAAATAAATGTCACTAGAAAACAGCTTAAACAAATGCAAATGCAGCTACTGTTATTCTGGCTGCACTTTTTGACGTGACTGTAAGTTAGCCGTAGTTGGCTAGCTAGCAAGCAAGGGATAAGAACGTTGCCAGCCAGTATGGCAATAGAAGATTTAGAACAAATGACTATACTATATGACTATACTATACTATATGACTATACTATATGACTTTACTATATGACTATACTATATGACTATACTATATGACTATGCTATATGACTATACTATATGACTATACTATATGACTATACTATACTATATGACTATACTATATGACTATACTATATGACTATACTATATGACTATACTATATGACTAAGTAAGCATTTCACTGTAAGGTCTACACCTGTTGTATTCGGCGCATGTGGGAAATAAAATGTGATTTGATTTGATTTGACTATACTATATCACTATGCTATATTATATAACTAGACTATATGACTATACTATATGACTATAATATACTATATGACTATACTATATGACTATACTATATGACTATACTATGTGACTATACTATATGACTATACTATATGACTATAATATACTATATGACTATACTATATGACTATATTATATGACTATACTATGTGACTATACTATATGACTATACTATATGACTATACTATATGACTATACTATACTATATGACTATACTATGCTATATGACTATACTATATGACTATACTGTATGACTATACTATATGACTATACTATACTATATGACCATACTATATGACTATACTATATGACTATACTATGCTATACTATATGACTATACTATATGACTCTACTATATGACTATACTATATGACTATGCTATATGACTATACTATATGACTATACTATACTATATGACCATACTATATGACTATACTATGCTATACTATATGACTATACTATATGACTATACTATATGACTATACTATATGACTATACTATATGACTATACTATTTGACTATACTATATGACTATACTATATGACTATACTATGCTATGCTATATGACTATACTATAGGACTATACTGTATGACTATACTATATGACTATACTATACTATACTATATGACTATACTATACGACTCTACTATATGACTATACTATACTATATGACTATACTATATGACTATACTATGCTATGCTATATGACTATACTATATGACTATACTATGCTATACTATATGACTATACTATATGACTATACTATACTATATGACTATACTATATGACTATACTATGCTATGCTATATGACTATACTATATGACTATACTATGCTATACTATATGACTATACTATATGACTATACTATATGACTATACTATATGACTATACTATATGACTATACTATTTGACTATACTATATGACTATACTATATGACTATACTATGCTATACTATATGACTATACTATATGACTATACTATATGACTATACTATATGACTATACTATATGACTATACTATATGACTATACTATGTGACTATACTATATGACTATGCTATATGACTATACTATACTATACTATATGACTATACTATATGACTATACTGTATGCCTATACTATATGACTATACTATATGACTATACTATATGACTATACTATATGACTATACTATATGACTATGCTATATGACTATACTATACTATACTATATGACTATACTATATGACTATACTATATGACTATACTATATGACTATACTATATGAATATACTATATGACTATACTATATTAAATGACTATACTATATGACTATACTATATGACTATACTATGCTAAATGACTATACTAAATTATATTATAATATATTACTATCTCAAAGCATTACTGATGATTTGACAACATGGAAGGCTATTCATTCTGCTATTGCTCCTTTAGCTGTGGTTCCTCCTGCCAAGGAGAACACAACGGTAACCATGGGGAGGGAGGCTCTAACTGTTGTTGTCACCAGGATGCAGTAGACAACGGTAACCATGGGGAGGGAGGCTCTAACTGTTGTTGTCACCAGGATGCAGTAGACAACAGTAACCATGGGGAGGGAGGCTCTAACTGTTGTTGTCACCAGGATGCAGTAGACAACGGTAACCATGGGGAGGGAGGCTCTAACTGTTGTTGTCACCAGGATGCAGTAGACAACGGTAACCATGGGGAGGGAGGCTCTAACTGTTGTTGTCACCAGGATGCAGTAGACAACAGTAACCATGAGGAGGGAGGCTCTAACTGTTGTTGTCACCAGGATGCAGTAGACAACAGTAACCATGGGGAGGGAGGCTCTAACTGTTGTTGTCACCAGGATGCAGTAGACAACGGTAACCATGGGGAGGGAGGCTCTAACTGTTGTTGTCACCAGGATGCAGTAGACAACGGTAACCATGGGGAGGGAGGCTCTAACTGTTGTTGTCACCAGGATGCAGTAGACAACAGTAACCATGGGGAGGGAGGCTCTAACTGTTGTTGTCACCAGGATGCAGTAGACAACATCAGAGTGGACTACAGTTTTTATGCCCCACAGCGCAGCCACAGAAAGTAGGGCTGTTGGCATAGCAAAGGCTCTGGAAACATAGAGGACAGATATGAGGTTTAGGGGGTGAGGGAGAGGAGGGGATAGTGAGAGGGGTGAGGGAGAGGAGGGGTGAGGGAGAGGGGGAGGGAGAGGGGGGGGAGGGAGATGGGTGATGGAGGGGTGGGAGGGAGAGGAGGGGATAGTGAGAGGGGTGAGGGACAGGGGTGAGGGAGAGGAGGGGTGAGGGAGATGGGGAATGGAAGGGTGAAGGCAGCAAACAGAAACATTGAGAACAACCAACTCAGATAAGAAGAGGATATATGACAGGTACGGGTGAGAGCCTCGCATTGACACAGGGACAAACACACACAGACAGACAGACAGACAGACAGACAGACAGACAGGAAGACAGACAGGAGGCAGGCAGGTGGCGGGGCGTTGTTTGGGTTTCAACACCGTGACCTGTGATACTATCCTGTGTTTTTTTTACCTGACCCAGCGAGAGAGAGAGGGGGGGGCAGCCGCTCCAAGAAAGAGGGGAATGGGGGGAAGAGACACTCCTCCTCTAGGCTGAAGAGAGACGTGAGAAACACACACACACACACACACACACACACACACACACACACACACACACACACACACACACACACACACACAACCTTCCCTAACCCCACTAATTGATATTGTCCAATGCCCACCCCCCCCACATTGAAACCCATTCATTAAAGCCCCCTGCTAGCTAGTCAGCTAGCGCCAACATTCATATGCAGACAGACGGATTCAAAGTAAGTTTACATTGTTAATACTTCTGACAGCCAACTTACTAGCTTCATGCTCGGCAGACTGCACATCATCAGAGAGCAGAGAGGAAATCTAGTATTCAAACATCGTGCTGCCGGTTACATAACATGCCCTTCTCTGAAGAAGACTGCACTGCATTCACATCCCACACCGTAGTTAACCAGCATTCACATCACACACAATAGTTAACCAGCATTCACATCCCACACCATAGTTAACCAGCATTCACATCCCACACCATAGTTAACCAGCATTCACATCACACACCATAGTTAACCAGCATTCACTTCCCACACCATAGTTAACCAGCATTCACTTCCCACACCATAGTTAACCAGCATTATCATCCCACACCGTAGTTAACCAGCATTCACATCCCACACCATAGTTAACCAGCATTCACTTCCCACACCATAGTTAACCAGCATTCACTTCCCACACCATAGTTAACCAGCATTCACTTCCCACACCATAGTTAACCAGCATTCACTTCCCACACCATAGTTAACCAGCATTCACTTCCCACACCATAGTTAACCAGCATTCACTTCCCACACCATAGTTAACCAGCATTCACTTCCCACACCATAGTAAACCAGCATTCACTTCCCACACCATAGTTAACCAGCATTCACTTCCCACACCATAGTTAACCAGCATTCACTTCCCACACCATAGTAAACCAGCACTGTATTCACACCACACCATAGTAAACCACCACTGTATTCACACCACACCATAGTAAAGCAGCGCTGTATTCACACCACACCACACCATAGTAAACCACCACTGTATTCACACCACACCATAGTAAACCACCACTGTATTCACACCAAACCATAGTAAACCAGCACTGTATTCACACCACACCACACCATAGTAAACCACCACTGTATTCACACCACACCATAGTAAACCAGCGCTGTATTCACACCACACCACACCATAGTAAACCAGCGCTGTATTCACACCACACCATAGTAAACCACCACTGTATTCACACCACACCACACCATAGTAAAGCAGCGCTGTATTCACACCACACCATAGTAAACCAGCGCTGTATTCACACCACACCACACCATAGTAAACCACCACTGTATTCACACCACACCACACCATAGTAAAGCAGCGCTGTATTCACACCACACCATAGTAAAGCAGCGCTGTATTCACACCACACCATAGTAAACCAGCACTGTATTCACACCACACCACACCATAGTAAACCACCACTGTATTCACACCACACCACACCATAGTAAACCACCACTGTATTCACACCACACCATTGTCAACCACTCATATCTGGCCCCTGACTTCATTTCTCCCATTATTGTTTTATATTTATTTATTTATTATTAAAAAATAAGAATAATTCACTCCAGATACAAAGTTACAACAACAACAATAACTGACAGATGAACACAAAGAATGACTATATCTCCTCTGCCCAGACCCGCCTGCTCACACCCCCATCCCTGCCCAGACCCGCCTGCTCACACCCCCAACCCTGCCCAGACCCGCCTGCTCACAACCCCATCCCTGCCCAGACCCGCCTGCTCACACCCCCCATCCCTGCCCAGACCCGCCTGCTCACACCCCCATCCCTGCCCAGACCCGCCTGCTCACACCCCCATCCCTGCCCAGACCCGCCTGCTCACACCCCCATCCCTGCCCAGACCCGCCTGCTCACACCCCCATCCCTGCCCAGACCTGCCTGCTCACACCCCCATCCCTACTGCCTGCATTATTGTTTGCCACTTGGACTTAAATTGTACCAACTTGTTTTTCTCGGTCGCCCATGCTATTTCAATATTTCTATATTAAATAATTAGATTTTTCCATTGTGTTTTAATGATGGCATATCGATTTATTTCCACGTTTTTAGTATACTGTATGTATTTTCAAGATGAGTGATGAGAAGGGAATCGTCCAGTCCATTGGGTATGTCACTACAACCCCATATGCCATGTCTTGAAATATGCAGACAGACAGATTCAAAGTAAGTTTACATCGTAATACTTCTGACAGCCAACTTTCTAGCTCCATAGCTTTAGAACTTTATAGCATTCCCAGGAAGCATGGATTATTGACTCATTATTATACTGAACAAAGACACGCTATACTGGAACACGCTGTCGTACATCCAGAGCATCCCAAACATGCTCAATGGGTGACAAGTCTGGTGAGTATGCAGGCCATGGAAGAACTGGGACATTTTCAGCTTCCAGGAATTGTGTACAGATCCTTGCAACATGGGGCCGTGCATCAACGTGCTGAAACATGAGGTGATGGCGGCGGATGAATGGCACAACAATGGGCCTCAGGATCTCGTCACGGTATCTCTCTGCATTCAAATTGCCATCCATAAAATGCTATTGTGTTCATTGTCCGTAGCTTATGCATGCCCATACCGTGACCCCACCGCCACCATGGGGCACTCTGTTCACAACGTTGACATCAGCAAAGCACTTGCCCACACGACGCCATACACATGGTCTGCGGTTGTGAGGCCGGTTGGACGTACTGCCAAATTCTCTAGCAATGGCGTTGGAGGCTTATGGTAGAGAAATTAACATTAAATTCTCTGGCAACAGCTCTGGTGGACATTCCTGCAGTCAGCATGCCAATTGTACACCCAAGCACAAGGTGCGCCTGTGTAATGATCATTCTGTTTAATCAGCTTCTTGATATGCCACACCTGTCAGGTGGATGGATTATCTTGGCAAAGGAGAAATGCTCACCAACAGGGATTTAAACAAATTCGTGCACACAATTTGAGATAAATAAGCTTTTTTTGTGCGTATGGAACATTTCTGGGATACTTTTATTTCAGCTCATGAAACATGGGACCAGCACTTTACATGTTGCGTTTATATTTTCGTTCAGTGTATTTCCTGTCTGGGTTTGATCTATAGCTTGAATTCTATCTAAAAAGATATACAATGTTTATTCTTCACCCTGCAAGGTACAATTCAAAACAAAACAAAATGGCCATCTTGGTCCGTGTGCTGGGATACAAGGGGAAAAAGGGTGTATTCTTATTTATCAGGATGCCTGCACCTCTGCTGCTACTACAGTAGGTGGCAGCGTAGGCCTCTCTCCAACCCATCTCCTCTTTAAATGTTCAATTTCTCTTTTTTTTAATGTTAACTCTTGCAAGAAAACCACATCTGCTGACAATCTCTTTAAGTGTTCGAGAACCATATGCTTCCCCCCCCCCCCCCCCCCCCCACCATAAGTTGGATTTTGTTAGTCTAGAATCTAAGTTAACCTTGTCTGTTCCGTCTGTCATCTCATTGATAACTCTGATAATAATGATTTCACAGTATATATAGACTAGCCTAAGGGTGTAAGATCCAGTTCCTCCCTGTCTTACTAGACGTAATTGCGAGACTGACGTATTACAGTCCTATTCAGACTTAACAGAGTCTCAGTATGTAAAGGTAAAACTCCATAAAGGTCCAACCAGTTAGATAGCCAGTCTAGTTGTATCTCCCTCCATGTTTTCACTGCTGTAGCAGTTCAAGGCATTCTCATTGCCCTTTACAGACTCCCTCCCTCCCTCCCTCCCTCCGTCCTCCAGGCAATCTGAGATCTATCTAACATATTCATTCCAGCGTTCAACTGACATAAATGACCCACAATTCCAGGTTCTATTCTGCGGTGTTGGTGCATGCACAAATTATCCGAACATTTTTACAAGTCCATTAAACGTGCCATCACAAATCATCAGAACGTTTTAAATATCCATTAGAATCAAACGTGTTTTGCCATGGATGAGATGGAGGCTGGCTGGTAGAGATGAGATGTGAACACTTGTTTTGAAGCAGAGTGAGGGGGGTTCCAGGCTCATACTGCTAACTGCAGCTAATCGCCTGTACTTTCCCCTTCAAGTACCTGTATGTATGAGACTTTATGAGTCTAAATGGTTCTAGCTGGTTCTCCCGAGTGGCGCAGTGGTCTAAGGCACTGCATCACAGTGCTAGCTGTGCCACTAGAGATCCTTGTTCGAATCCAGGCTCTGTCGTAGCCGGCCGCGACCGGGAGACCCATGGGGCGGCGCACAATTGGCCCAGCGTCGTCCAGGGTAGGGGAGGGAATGGCCGGCAGGGATGTAGCTCAGTTGGTAGAGCATAGCGTTTGCAATGCCAGGGTTGTGGGTTCGATTCCCACGGGGGGCCAGTATGAAAAATAAAAATAATAATAATGTATGCACTCACTAACTGTAAGTCGCTCTGGATAAGAGCGTCTGCTAAATTACTGAAATGTAAATGGATGGGTATGTGGGCTGCTCTGGCACCTGTACAAGGGGTGGGGGGCTGCACATTCCTTTAGAGTACTGGACTGTATATTACTGATGCTACTGGTACTCACGACTATGAGTACTCTGCTATTAGGGTCCCTATACCATTTATATTACCACTCTACTGAAATGCAGATGGACACACTCTCTCCTTCCTCCTCTTCCTCCTCTCTCCCAGCCATCTCCTATCCCCTCTCCCAGCCCTCTCCTATCTTCTCTCTCCCAGCCCTCTCCCAGCCCTCTCCTATCCCCTCTCCCAGCCCTCTCCTAGCCCCTCTCCCAGCCCTCTCCTAGCCCCTCTCCCAGCCATCTCCTCTCCCCTCTCCCAGCCCTCTCCTAGCCCTCTCCTATCCCCTCTCCCAGCCCTCTCCTATCTTCTCTCTCCCAGCCCTCTCCCAGCCCTCTCCAAGCCCCTCTCCCAGCCCTCTCCTAGCCCCTCTCCCAGCCATCTCCTATCCCCTCTCCCAGCCCTCTCCTAGCCCTCTCCTATCCCCTCTCCCAGACCTCTCCTAGCCCCTCTCCCAGCCCTCTCCTAGCCCCTCTCCCAGCCATCTCCTATCCCCTCTCCCAGCCCTCTCCCAGCCATCTCCTATCCCCTCTCCCAGCCCCTCTCCCAGCCCCTCTCCCAGCCCTCTCCTAGCCCCTCTCCCAGCCATCTCCCAGCCCTCTCCTAGCCCCTCTCCCAGCCCTCTCCCAGCCCTCTCCTAGCCCCCTCTCCCAGACCTCTCCTAGCCCCTCTCCCAGCCATCTCCTATCCCCTCTCCCAGCCCTCTCCTAGCCCTCTCATAGCCCCTCTCCCAGCCCTCTCCTAGCCCCTCTCCTAGCCCCTCTCCCAGCCCTCTCCTAGCCCCTCTCCCAGCCATCTCCCAGCCATCTCCCAGCCCTCTCCTAGCCCCTCTCCCAGCCCTCTCCCAGCCCTCTCCTAGCCCCTCTCCCAGCCATCTCCTATCCCCTCTCCCAGCCCTCTCCTAGCCCCTCTCCCAGCCCTCTCCTAGCCCCTCTCCCAGTCCTCTCCTAGCCCTCTCCTTTCCCCTCTCCCAGCCATCTCCTATCCCCTCTCCCAGCCCCTCTCCCAGCCCTCTCCTATCCCCTCTCCCATCCCCTCTCCCAGCCCTCTCCTATCCCCTCTCCCAGCCCTCTCCTAGCCCCTCTCCCAGTCCTCTCCTAGCCTCTCTCCCAGCCCTCTCCTAGCCCTCCAGGGGACCAGCAGGCTTACAGCATCTCCCCCTAGGCTGTATACTGATTAGTCATGCCTACAAAGCCCCTGTCACAGGGGGGGGAGCTAGCTAGCATAGCACCATGTCTATGACTGCATCCCAAATGGTACCCTATTCCATATGTAGTGCACTACTTGGGCCATGGTCAAAAGTAGTGCACTACATATGGAATAGGGTGCCATTTGGGACGCCGCGACATCATGTCAGACCACCAGAGCATAACATAATCTGGTGTCCGTGTTCACATGCACAGAGATACACACAGTTAGTACAGGCTAACAAACCTCACATTATGTTACTGGACACAAGGAACTTCTGATCTGATTACTAAGGACCAAAACATAACTTTGACCCTAAAGGCTAATTCAGAATAAGGGACAGATACGTTATGTAGCTCTGCTGGCGTGCTAACAAACAAAACATACACAGAGAAGTCTAATGCAAATGTACGTCTACGTCTAAAAGTCCAACACATAACTTTGACCCTAAAGGTCATAGTGTGGGACCAAGTATGTCTAGTCACTATTGCTGTCATCGTCTAATGTGGACTATACACGCTAACATAACATTACTATATCCAAGAAAGGAACACTGATGCAAATGATGCAAATACAGATGTAGGATCTTAATTTGAACCAGTTTGCTACAGCAGGAAAATAATCCTGCAGCAACAGGAAATGTGAATTATTATGTGGATTATAGTTAACGGACATTTGTAGGAGTTACTACATTCTTCGTTAGAGCAAATCAAGTCTGACATTTTTTAGTGGACATTACAAGAAGCCTTTTTAAACCTTGAATACACTAGAAGTTTGCATTTCCAACTGCGCAGGAACATTCTCAGCAACAAAAGAGTGATCAAATGAAGATCCCGAGTTAATGTTAAAGGCCAGAGAGGAGAGGAGAGTGATGTGACTTGATGCCCGGACAGTATGACAGTCCAGATTAGACGATGACAGCATATTGACCACATACAGTGCATTCGGAAAGTATTCAGACAGATTATGTTTTTTTCCTCATCAATCTACACACAATACCCCATAATGACAAAGCGAAAACAGGTGAAGAAATTTCTGCAAATGTATAAAAAATTAAAAACAGAAATACCTTATCTACATAAGTATTCAGACCCTTTGCTATGAGACTCGAAATTGAGCTCAGGTGCACATCCAGTTTCCATTGATCATCCTTGAGATGTTTCTACAACTTGATTGGAGTCCACCTGTGGTAAATTCAATTGATTGGATATGATTTGGAAAAGCACACACCTGTCTATATAAGGTCCCACAGTTGACAGTGCATGTCAGAGCAAAAACCAAGCCATGAGGTCGAAGGAATTGTCCGTAGAGCTCCGAGACAGGATTGTGTCGAGGCAGAGATCTGGGGAAGGGTACCAAAAAATGTCTGCAGCATTGAAGGTCCCCAAGAACACAGTGGCCTCCATCATTCTTAAATGGAAGAAGTTTGGAACCACCAAAACTCTTCCTAGAGATGGCTGCCCGGCCAAACTGAGCAATCGGGGGAGAAGGGCCCCGGTCAGGGAGGTGACCAAGAACCCGATGATCACTCTGACGGAGCTCCAGAGTTCCTCTGTGGAGATGGGAGAACCTTCCAGAAGGACAAGCATCTCTGCAGTACTCCACCAATCAGGCCTTTATGGTAGAGTGGCCAGACAGAAGCAACTCCTCAGTAAAATGCACACGACAGCCCGCTTGGAGTTTGCCAAAAGGCACCTAAAGGACTCTCAGACCATGAGAAACAAGTTTCTCTGGTCTGATGAAACCAAGATTGAACTCTTTGGCCTGAATGGCAAGCGTCAGAAGAATGGGAGAAACTCCCCCAAATACAGGTGTGCCAAGCTTGTAGCGTCATACCCAAGAAGACTCGAGGCTGTAATCGCTGCCAAAGGTGCTTCAACAAAGTACTGAGT